>NW_020955579.1:4694-6661 GCF_003031625.1 Empidonax traillii
TAATCCTGAGGTTCATCTGCCGGGGCCAAGCACGCTTGGACGGTGGCAGCGAGGTCCTCAGGACGTAGATGGATTGCCTTACGGGCTAACGAGCTCCATCTGCCCGGGGAGGGGCCCCGACCGGGAATCGAACCCGGGTCTCTGCAGTGACAGTGCAGTGTCTTTTCCCCTGGACCACCGGGGGCTCCCAAAGAAATTATACTCAGATGTTGTTTAACTACCCTCTAGCACACTGTTATTAAAATTATTTACACCACTGTATATATCAACAAGACCTGGCAACTGGATTTACATCTAACTAGAAAACAACATGGCTTTTCAATTCTGTTAGGAACAGAACTCTCACTTGGTTTTCCCCCTTTATTTAACACACACAAACTGGTATTCACAACTGATGGGGATTTCTTCATCACCTGACAGTTAGAGCAGCATAACTTTTAATTTGTGAATATTAAACATGGCAGAGGATCTTGGGGTATTGAACAGGGTACCACTAGGAAGCACAGAACAAAAAGCTGAAATCCACCTTCTCCTGGCAAAGTCAACACTGTATTGACTAAAATGATATTATTCCCACAAAATGAGAAAAAAACACTAAATTGTGCATCAATAATAATTTTTGTCCATTCAGAAACAGTGTTTCTATTTCATTATGTCCAGAAATTATTTAGAAAACTCAATTTTTAAAAATATTGAGGATGGAAAAAATAAGTGGTACCTTGCAATCATCCACAGCCATTTGCCCAAAGCAATGCCAGAGAGGAGACTAGTATTTTTGTCTTTAACAATCCACCCAAAAATTCAACCATCCAGCCAAATCATTAGAATAGTAAAAAAGATTTCAAATTCTTTTGAATTTTGTTTCTGAAGTCAAACTTTTAAACTTCATCAACTCCTGAGGCAACAACAAGGAAAAAAATTGTTGGAGACTGAGTATCCCCAATTGCCACGTGAATCCAGAACCCATTGGGTTGAACAGAAATAAATTCCAAGAGGTTTGCTGTACACTTTTGTCTGACCCAACAGAGCATAGCAGAGTGTTGTAGCTGGAAGATTTATTTTTGTAAAAATACTCTGAACTTTTCAGCACTACCTTAATTATTTTTACAGTAAAAAAAAAAACTAAGAATATCTACAATATCTCTGACTGCACAAAATACTTTCAGAAACAAAACACCTTGTCATTCATTGCTCCCTAGAAATATGGCTTCTACCTTAAAATACAAGGGGCAAAACCAGAATGATGAACCCCTGTAGTGATCCCCGCATGTGGTTGTGCTGTCATCATATATTTGACTGGGATTTTTTGCAGGATTTGTGGGAAATATTTTTGAAACTAGACCTGACCAAAACCTGTAGTTTCCGAAAATCACATTACTACCTTTGATTTTGACACAAAAGAACTTCCTGGATTCTGCACTGCTGCGATAAAAACTTGCTGGAGGCAGGATGAGATGATCACAGGGAAGAAAGGTGAACGTCAACCTGAGCCATCACATCATCTTTCTAAACATGCAGCAAATGGCTGTGCTCCTGGCCATGGTAGAGAAGGATTTCCCTTGGCATTTCTCACTCCAGTTACTCTTTTCATCCAGTCCACAATCTCCAAAACATCCAATTCAGTCTGCAATTTACTGTTCAACTTTCCCTCTACTGCCCCTTTTCAAGCTGAACATTTCAGACAGATCCCTGATGTAAGCCTAGGTCTAAGAGGAAGAAAGAGTCAGCGATAGAGCAATGAGCTTCAAAATCAGGCAAGAGAACAAACAGATTTCTCTTCTGTATCTATGTCCTCAAAATCCTACAGCTTTCCCATAGACAGTATTCTTTACCACCATTACACCTTGAAGTTAGACTAGCTGAGTTAAAACATGCCACCTACTTTTGAAGATCCCATGGTAGATCCCGGTAGGCCTGGTAGCCTTTCTGGCCGCCAACAAAGGCTTTACTGAAGTCTGGTCTGCGCA
>NW_020955579.1:8047-73595 GCF_003031625.1 Empidonax traillii
AAAAAAAAAAAAAAAAAAAAAAAAAAAAAAAAAAAAAAAAAAAAAGGCAAGGGGAAAATTTTGCCTGATCATACCAATTTTTTTTTTCATCTTTCCCCAGAGATGCCCATTCACAGGCATTTCAATTCAATTTTATAAGCACCTGGGTAGACCATTTTGAGGACAATGACAAAAGCTGATCACTACTGCACAGAGTCTGCTGTTTCTCTAACACTGATTTCTTTCTTTGTTTTGATCAAATTAATTGGGTTTCTTGGCTTCTTCTCACTCCCTGTAGGAAAAGGTCATTGTTGCAGTTACCTGCCTCAGCTGGGGCTTTACCAATTGAATACACAGGTGCCTGTCAAGTACTAATATTCTCCCTGGGCCTACCCCCTGCCCTGTTATTTTCTTTTTCAAAATTAGTAAAACTCAAA
Source organism: Empidonax traillii (assembly GCF_003031625.1). Classification (NCBI taxonomy): domain Eukaryota; kingdom Metazoa; phylum Chordata; class Aves; order Passeriformes; family Tyrannidae; genus Empidonax; species Empidonax traillii. The sequence goes on from NW_020955579.1 coordinate 8,464, forward strand.
AAAGATTGTGCACCAGGGATTCCCTTCTCCACCCAGAAACACACACACACCCACAGGAACTCCAGCACTTGATGGAGTGTTGGAGATTGATTGCAAACCACTTCAATGCAGGAGTGAAGAAAATACCTTATAAATCTTTAGAGTTTTTTTGCCTTTTTACACCAGGAAACACTGGGAAAAGGTGGCTCTTCTCCAGTGTTTACCCTGTGAGATGCAGAGAATCGTCCCTGGTGTGTGCAGAAGTTCAATGGCCAACTCTAACCACCTGGGTCACCTGAAAAACATACTACAGGAGAAGTAGGTTTTACCAAGCATCTAGATTTTGAGACAACAGTTACCTGAAATCTTGAGCCCTGAAACAAGAATGAAAAGCATTCACTAGAACTGCAAAGTGTCTCAGGAAGAAATGCTAGAGGAAAGGTCTTGGACGACAGAATAAACTGAATGAACTTCTGGTAACTTTCAGAGCACACTAGTACAGACATTCTTATTACTACTCCAGGATATGAATAACTAAGATATTACAAAGAAATTATTCCATAATCTTACAATCAAGACTTTTTTTGCAATCTGCCTAATAAAACTTAAAGTAGGTTGCTTTTGTTTTCAAATTAATTGAACAGTAAAATGAGCTGTCCTACAAAACAGTGTGAAACAAGGAAATACATTTGCCTGGGTCACTGTTTTGCATCAGTATGCAAAATCAATTTACACGTACCTGTTTCCCAGGAACAATGGTATAGACAGGCCAAGAAAAGACAGTAATTAAGGAATAATTTTCCTAACAATAAATTATCAAGTTGCAGAGTGGTTGGTATTAGGGTGTTATTCAGTAAGCTAGGCAATTACTAAACTTTTTGGTTAATACTAGGGAAGCAGTGCGGAAACTAGCTATCAAAGTGTAGGGTGGAAATCTGAGAATGTGGGTGCACAGGATTTTGTGAATGAAAGTGTAAAAAGATGTAATGACCATTCTCTCAGATTAACCCTGCAAAGTCAGCCCAGCCGGTCAGACAGACTGCTTGCCTAAGAATGGTAATAATAGATTACCTTGGTTTGTGTTTGCATACTTACACAGGCTCACAGGCTGTAGAGACAAAGAACACCTTTAGAGAAGACCATTGGCCAGCCCTGTAGCAATAACATCTTCAGAATTTACAAGCAAAGATGTTTTACATAATTGTCTACCAGTTACTCAAGCCAGGCCACAAATTTTAGACCAAAGACAAGTTAGCTGTTACTTTTACACTGAGAAGTGACTGTTCTTGCCAGTGATATTTTACAGAACTGACAGAAGCATGGCCTTGAACAACCTGAATTAATTAGAGCTGCTTTGAGCAGGGGGGTTGACAAGGTGACCTCTGTACATCCCTTCCAATCTAAATTACTTTGTGATTCTGTAAGCATCTGATAAGACGAAACTGGTACACTGCAATGAAATCCTTCCCTAGTCCGCTCATTTTTCCATCAGCACACCTTGACAGCTCAGTTATGGCTTCAGGGCCTCCCTCTCCTGAAAAACACAAACATGTCTTGCATTTGACCTTCCAAATTCAGGGGAAGATCTTAGTGAGCTACATTTCTTCATACTTTTTAACTTCAGCTGTGGACCTGCTGCACAACTGTACTCTTTTGACATAAAAAGTTCACCAGTTTATTATTCCATGCTTTCCTTTGCTACATGAAATGCCTAGCCAAGGCTCTTAATAACTGATAGCAGTTAATAACTGATAAGTAGAATAACAAAACCAGAATATCCACTAAAAGGATAGAATGATTCTCCAGAGCCAATGTAAGGGTTGGGAGAGAAGCCAAGTCCTTATCTTGAGTCTTGAAAAGTCATTTGGGGCCAGATTTTATTACATGCCCATGCAGCTTTGAGATACTGAACACGTGGAGGCTCTCAGATGCTATAGAAATGGCCTCAAGCTCTGAAGTATGCTAGATCCTGTCCTGATTGCTTTCCAAACAGTCCCTCTTTCCAGGCCCTTGTAACAGAAACTGCTACACCCGTTTGAGTTGCAGCCAGGGATGCCAGCCCAAAATACTGGCAACACCCTTAGACAATACAAGTCCCCCACTGCCAGAGTCATTAAAAAAGAATTCATAGCCTGTCACCCCATTTGAGGCAAAAAGGTGGCACACATGTGTCTGTCCCCTGCATCTGCTCTGCCAGAGCTGCTGCTTGGTACAGTGAAATAGGCCAGCCTGCATTTTCTTCCATCAGGCTAACTAGCCAGACTCTACATCCACCACGCAAATCCTCTGCTCCCTGTCAAGGCACACAGCATCTCCAAAGAGACAGTGTCTGAGATATTCACAGGACTTAGACAAGGCTAAGAAGAACAAGGCCCATGAAAATAACAATAAATCCTTTACAAGGCACAGATCAAATTAAACAAAAGAAGAGCAGCATTGTTTCACACATCTGAAGTGCTAGAGGGACTGGCTGCGAATGCTTAGACAGAATTCTGTGGAAAGTGACATACACAAAACAAGGCTTTTCTTACGTCTCTATGTCCCCAGCAGATAGATGGCTTGGATTTGATTTCATATTATTTCTTAGCAGCTAAGTTGCCTGGTGGAAGCCAAATGGAGTCTGGCTCTTTGAGATACTTTCTGCCAGAGCTATTACCTGTTCTAGTTTACTCTGCAGCAGCATACAAAATCCTACATGTGATTTTTATCAGTGGTCTTATGATTTATCATACACTGCATGAGCCTTCATAGACTAAATTAGACATAGGAAAATCATGTTCAAGACCTCCATCCTGCAGCTGTTTTGACTCTGGCTGTCCTTTCAGACACAGCTCAGGAGATTAGTCACTGAAAACTGCAGCATGCGTCAGGCAGGACTGCACAGTACCAAATGAGGGTTACACTTGGTTTGCTGCCTCCCTGTGAGACCTCCTGGCTGAGCTCACTCTCAGGTAACCTGTTTTTACCTAGGCAGCACAGAATGGATTGTTTTCCCTTCCATGCCCTCTTGTTTCCATTGATTACACAAAGGCAACAGTGTCAGGCAATTTTGGGATAAGAGCGCTGGGTATAGCATCTAAGGGTCAAGCACAAAGATGGCCTGATGTCAGGGTACTTTGGATTGTCTCCTCCAGCTCAGGGTATGGTACAGTTTGTACCAAGATTCCCAACCTGACAGGAAAGGAACAAGAAGAAATCTGATCAGTGTCTTTGATCCACAAGAATCATCAGGAACTGTCAAATTGGGAGATCAAAGCAAGCAGCAGCTGCATGCCACTGCAAACCTTCTGTCATATCAAATTCTCAAAGTTACTACTGCTCTTTGCTATCCTGTTTGCAAGAAGGCTGACAAGCTCACAAAACAGATCTACGATACCAGCAATACCTGACAATTTACCTTTCCAGTCTACTTTTCCACAGGACAAAGATCTGGCTTTGGTGTCGCAGGTAGGCAGATAAAACCTGCTCAGCCCCTTGCTCTGACAGCCATAGCCCACTGTACCTAAAGGAGAGCATCTGATGCCAGCGTCCTGATGGGAGAAAAGGCTGAAACTCACCCAGTGCTGCAGATGCCTATGCTTAGAACTGAATGGCTGTAACCCCCAACCCAGACTTTGCAGGAATATTGTATGGCATCTCTGCATCTTCAAGGCAGCAGGACACAGTGCCTTGTCCTCCTGCTCATTTCTACTCAGCTGAGACAGAGCACCACCAGCAGCCAAGAGCTTTAAGGCTCTTGAACAATACGATTCACCCTCTAGTGGATGACACGGGACCTATTTACCTGCACATAAATTTGGGTAACCTCTGGCCAAGTGGGTAAATTCTGTCCAAGTCCGGATGACGTTTTGCTCTTCTAATAGTTATGTTCTTCTCCCTGTTATACTCTTTGAACAAGTCAATAAAGCCAAATGATTAAGACTACATAAAAGCCAGCACATAAATCCATGGTATAGGATCATAGTAACACTTTTTAAAACAGAGGAGCCTCCAACTTACAGTAGCTTACTGCCATGCAGGAAATTAGCAAGTACATAAAACAGAAGGTAAATTTAACAGGTTTTATTAAATTTACATATAAATTACATTCCTGTGCATCTTGCATGATTCTATTGTTAGATACATCCCATTCTGCCTTGAGTGAAAATGTTCACTCCTCGCAAATAGGTGAGAACGCAGATTAAAAGATACACAAATCTGCTAGACCACCTAAACCAGATAAGAAGTTTTGGCTTCAGGTTTCCATAATATCCCCCAGGAAAAGCCAAACAAGAATGACATAAGCATATTTTTACCACAAGTAAGGGATTCAGACCCATCACATCTCTCCACACCAACATTCCCACTGGATGAGGGATGCTCTTTTAAGTGCTTTTCTTGATTGTTACCATTTATACTGCTCAGCATCACCAAGAGGCCTCAGAATGTGTAAACTACCTATCTTCCAGAGGAATCTGGATCAGAATTTTCCAGCTGCTACAAGGAAAAATTCCACAAGGCAGTCCAAAATAAAGGCTCGCAAAACATACACACGTAGATTCCAGGTCCTCTTCATCCACATCCTTCTGTCTGCACTCTGCTGGCACTCAGCTTTAAGGCGGATCAGGTACTGTATCTCTCCAAGTGATGCTCAGAACTGGCAGCTCCTTAAGCAAATGACAAGTTCACTTTTTCAGCCTGGTGGGCATCCCTTTGGAGAAGGAGATTCACTGCAGCACTTGATACAGTGCAAAATGCGTAAGGCTGTCAGATATTGTACCCAGAATAAGCACAATCAGAAAGTTTGCAGATGCAAAAGTAATTTTTTGGACATCTACTTACCTGTTTTGGGGAACCAGTGAGAAAGTTGGTATTTTCAGGACTAAAAACCCTAAGTCTTCAAGTTACAATGAAATTCAGCAGGATGGGGAAACTGAAAACCCAAGCCTAGAGTACTCTGAAAACTGGAAACCAATTGTATCTTGTAATTATGCTTTTCTTCATAAAGATCAAATTTCTTTCACCATCCTGGCAAGATAATTGCTACTGCCAAGAAAAAAAATATATATTTGTCATACATCAGTTTTGAGCTTCCTTTAAGAGCAATATACTTCAAAATCATGTTCTGCTGAAGGGACTAAAATGAGATTTGTTGGGTTCAGACTTACGGAACCAGTCTGACATTTTTCATTCCCTATGTATAAATTAAGCCACCAAGTTTTGTTTCTGAAGCTCACAACATTCCACAAGAGAAGTTCTCTGAGAAAGACAAAATTAAATGCCAGGTATGCATAGCTGTAGGACACACAACGGCTGCAGACCTTCTCTGGGCATCCAAATATTCCAGTGCCTCCAGTGAGGCTCTAGGATCTCTGTACTGGCAAACAGTCAGATCACAGGATGTGTAATCAAAATACTTCTGTTAACTAGGTGGATTGCTGCTCTGTTTGACAGCATTTGCAGAGAGCTGCACAGTCAGAGGGGGTCCCTGAACTGCCATTGACTGTGTCACTTGACTTGTGCTCAACTTGGACAACACTCTGCTCCTAAGGCTGTAACCACTGAGGGCCTTTCCCCCATTCGTTTTAAGTAAGAGCATGCCAAAAGCCTGTTGTTAGCCTTTTCTGGTGTAAGAGTCTTCCTTGCTTAGTACACTGGACCAGCTCCAGGTACTGGCAATGTGGCCAGTAACTCCTCTGCCGAGTTCTTTCTCTTTTGACCACAGAGGAAGAAGAGAGCAGTTGAGTGGCGCATTATCTAGCAATTAAGTCCACAGCACATAAAGCGTAGGAGAACCTGTGGACACACCAAGGAAAGCATCCTCACCAGGAACAGGCATGTTCTGCTGCTGAGTTGTAGAAAGTGTTTGAGACCTACCTGGCAGACAGAAACATGGGCTCCCGAAAACATCGAGTCAGAGAGAATATGAGGTTTGTGTGGTTGAGATCAAATGAGTTAGCTACAGTCTGGCAGTGCAACACAGGCAATTCCTACTTTCTGTCAGAAGAGAGAGATCTTTACATAAGGTTAGTGGGTCAGTCAGGAGTTCTGCCCTTCTCTGAAGGAGATGGGCATTTCCACTGTAATACAAAACCTTTTTTTTTTTTTTTTACAGGATACAGCTGAAGATGCGTATATTCAATTACAAAGACCTGAGTTCAGCATTCACAAGAATAAGCAGTTTGGGAGGGGTTTTTTGACAATGGTCATACTGATATTGTTACTACCGTCCATCCTGCACAAAAAGCAAAGGACTTTTATTCAGAAAAAAATACAATCTGGATAATTAAAAATGGAAATAAATTCAGCCAGCTGCTCTGATATGACAGCAGACTGGTATGAACATAAAGTGGTTTTCGGTCCTAAGTCCAGCAGTCACTCTCATGGCAAATGCTGTCGTAGAGGCTGTTTATATGAAGCGATGAGTGGGCATGCATACACTTGGTCAAAGAAGGTGGACACAAGCTGGTGTTTTCCACAAATTCCTTTTTCAGGACAACACAGCAAGGAAAAATTCTCTATTCACTTGAGTAACAGTCCAACATGATATTAAGAACCAGGACTTCTCTAAGCCATCTTCCATTCTTCATTATAGGACACTTCCCGGAATGATGCAGGAAAAAAATCAAGAATTCAGAGGCGCAGCAGCCTTGGAGTCAGGAGCTGGATTGTAGCTTGTCTATGAATAGATAGGGTCCTGTGAGCACACAGCAAATGGGTGGGCCATGTTTCTGTTATTACCTGTCTTGGATGCTGGGAGATGATTGTTTGGGCACAAACGCTTCGCTTGACCATGGAGAAAAAAGGGTCAGTATATTGCATATAGATGAAGGTAGTTGTCCCTCTGACAGATACTTTCTGAGCAAACAACAGTCACATGTATCAAGTCCATTCCTGTCTGGCTGTAGGCCAAACCAATTTCAAGTCCTAGACTACTCCAAGCTTGGACATATGACCACAAGCTAAGCCAGCAGCTCTTTAGATGGTGACCACAGAGCAGAATGTGTCAGAGGCATAGCTGTACACAGCCCACAAAACTTAACCTGCTCCAGGTTTCAGATGCCCGTTTTGGAGCGGATCCAGTTTCGATAGTAAGTCACTCGTGTGTACACTCCTGGTTTATTTCGCTTTCCACATTCATCTCCCCAGCTCACTATTCCCACAAGATACCAGATTCCTCTGGAGTTCGCATGCACCAGTGGCCCCCCAGAGTCACCCTAAGGAGAAAAATGTCAACAGGCAGGAACAAAGTTAACAGTGTTCACCTCACTAATACAAGTCTTAAATTGTTGTGTTACAACTGATAGGTATTTTTCTCTAGACCTCAGTTATAATTCAAGTTTCACAAAGTTTATTGGCAAGACAGAGGCTGACAGCCTATGTCTAATTCAGTCTCTCCCAGTCCATGCCCTTCCTTATATCTGTATTCGCTCATATGTGCATTATACATAAACCCCAAGCACTGAACTTCGGACTTCAGCCCATGAGCCATGAAGCTCTTCATTTGCATCTGTCAAGATACCAAAACCCATAAACTTTAGACACCCTAAATTGTATTTTATTTCTAGAAAACATCCCTTTCCACTCCACATAGTTTCTTTTTAATATTACCTAGAAATAAACTTACCTGGCAAGCATCCACCTGCCCTTCCAAGTATCCAGCACACAACATTCCAGGTGTTATCGCTCCACCATATACTTGTCTACTATTACAGATCTCAGTACTTATAATTTTCACTTCCGCTTGTCGAAGCTGATTAACACTATAGCCTAGAAGGAGAAGTGGCATAACAATTTGCAGGCAGAGTACACAACATAAAACATGTAAAGATTAGGAGTAGACAGATTTTCCTACAGTTGTTCTGCCATCACAGGCAATTAAGGGAGCTATCTGGACAATGTCTCAGAAACAAGAAAGTTCCCCCCTCCACCAAAAACCCTCATTTGCTCCCAAACATAACTCTTCTCTCTTTCATCATCACTAGATACTCTTTAGCATAATGCACAAAGAGATTTTTGTACATATTTCAGTATTAAATTCAACTGCAGGCTACAAGATACATCCTTGATATCACTGGAAACACAGGGCACATGAAGGAAAGAGACACTCACCATCATTTTCCAAAGCTCCCCAGCCTGTAACAAAACAGGAAATGTTGTCTGGGAAAACATGAGATGCTTCAGGAAGACACACACTGTGCACATCACTCGTGAACTCAATAGGAGAGGCAAGTTCCACAACAGCCACATCATGCTCATGATCAAGGATAACATCACCGTATCTTTCATGAACAATAATTCTTCGGACAAATTTTTTCTGTTTTGGAGGTCTCAGCAGAATCCCAAAGCTGGCAGTCCACCTCCGAGGGTTAGTTCCCCTGTAAGATATTTGAGGTTATGTCACAGCCACACAAAATATGATCCCCAAAGGAGCTTAGCTCCCTTTTTAAGCATCAAAAAGCATCGCGACCAGGTTTGCCTAAGACAAAGAGAAGATGTCTGTATCTTTCAGCAGATACAGACATTAGAGGAGCACAGAAGGTCAGAGCACCCAAGAGTCCTGAGACCCGTGGGATCAGAAAGGCGCTGATGACTTACTCTCTAAAGCAGTGGGCTGCTGTCACCAGCCAGGTATTGCTGATGATTGATGCCCCGCAGCGGTGGGTCCCGTCCAGCTGGATGCTGGCCTGCCATGGCCATTCTCCATCCCGCGCGCGCTGCCCACCGATTATTCTCTCCACTCCCGTGAAGGAGAATGCCTCTCTTCGTATTCCACAGCCTGTCAAAGAAAAGACAGCTCTGCTCTAGCTGACTGAAGGCCCTCATGGCTGCACACACACATGTAACAGGGCAGGGTGTCTGTCAAGGGATGGCCTTCAACTAAAGCAGGGAAACCAAGTGCCATGATCACAGGTGTCTCAGGATAGATGGAGGGCAAACAAAGAAGTTTGGTAGAAGAGTCAGTACTTTTTCATTAAACCAGTTTCCAGACACACCATCCTATATGTACTCCCATGGGAACTGAAAGCTGTGTATCTGAGATATTGAAAAAAAGGATTTTGTCAGGTCACCTCCAGATTAACCTTGACATCAGCAACAAAAAAGTAGTGTCCTCTTCCTCCAGCAATTTACTTACAGCCCCTGTGCCAACAGCACAATCATGTGTTATCCATCTGAAAAAATTAGATCCAATTCTCAGAGTCCATTTGAAAGCTAACATGCAAAGACCATGCAGGGAACTGGTGCAGTCCCCTAGGAGGGTACTTATTCCGTCTCCCTTTTTCCAGAGGAGCTTTAAGACCTCAAGGGGGAGCACAGAACAAGAGAAGGACTGAGAACTTGCCAATCTCCAAGGCTGAGTCACTGCCTTGCTCTCACTGTGATCAGCTCTTCTCCCTCTCCCACCCTCTGCCCTTTCAGCTCAAATCTGACAGACATCTATTGTCAAACGTTTCTGCATGGAGGAGGGGACAGGAGAGAAATTGTTTCTTGAAGGATTCCAGCAAGAATCTTGGCCCACAGAAACTTTAGTACTTGTGCAAACTTGCTAACAGCAGCTTATCTATGTGCCCAACTTCCCATAACCAACATTAAAGCAAGTACTTCCCACCACTAAGTCAGAATGCTTTATTCTACAAACAGCACAGAGCCAGCAAGACTACAAGAAAATTATCTGAAGTCTTCTGTGTCTCATACACTCTCTCCTGCTCTAATATCTGGAATAAATTCTTTTTTCAACTCGTATCATAAAAACATAAGGAATTTGTAAACGCAGAACCTCTAGAACCATGTCCCTGAACCTTTACTATAAAGCATTTGTACTTACAGTTGTTTAAAAGGTTGTCTCCCTTTTTCTTATTCAACTCTGAAATGAATACCAAACACCACAGTGAGTATATGCTCAAATGCTCCATGATCTAGCACAGAGTCCCTCCCTGTACCCAGCAAACACAAATTAAATGGCTTGCATTGCTACATGCAAGTGAAGTATGGTAAAAGGAGTAATTTGCTATAATTGGAGAAGTTCAGTGAAGCCTCTGTTCATCACTGAAAGTGCAAGGCCATAGGATACATCTTTCTTGCCTTAGCTCAAAGCTAACCAAAGCAGCATACGACTGCAAGTAGGTCCAAGTTACATCTACACATATAACGTTCACAGTCACCAGCTAACATCCACAGGCATCTTTTCAGCTTTAGTGTGGCAAGGTGGTCAAAACAGTCTTAATTAATCCTCAGTGCTGAGATTGACTGGAGCTAAACTGCAACATTTCAAATTTCTTTCCTACAAAAACCCCTCTGCCAGATTGTGATGGTAACCAGCGACAGATTCATGGGACAAGATCACTGCCCAGGGAACCTCATGTTTTGTTACAAACACAGCAGTCTGTCGCAAAAGAAATGACAGAGAGTGAAGAAGGGAACCATCTCAGTCTTGCATTTTTTAATAGTTTGTTGACTCTGCATTTCAGTGCCTGGTGATACAGGTTCTTGTTCAGTTCACTGTGTGCCTCAAAGTAGTTTGTGAACCCATGGTCATAAAGGTGGGGTTTTTTGATGAATTGAGGGAGTGTGTCTCATTCAACACAACTAGGTCATACAGAGAAAGCCTCTGATGCACAGAGGAGAGCTCACACTCATAAGATCAGTACCTGTGTGTTTTAGTGGTTTTCATGCTTCTTCTTCCAAGTTCCCAGGTTGTCAACCTAACATACAGTTTTGAGAAGGAAAAAAAAAAAGAAAAAAAGAACAAACCACCACCAAGAAAAGCCCATATTTGCATACTAAAGTGAAACTAATTACACTATGAACAGCAAGGTATGAGGAACAAATTCCTAGCTGAAAACACAAACCCAAGGCACTTGCCTGTGAGTCTAATGGTAGACTGGTCAACGTCCAAGTCCGTTGAGATTGTTTTCAGCCTTCTGCGTAACACACGGTTGACGTGACCCCAGGCCGTTGCTTCACTGTCAGCAGAGGCAAATTTAAATACCAGAACAACAGATGCAAGCACTCCACCAGGATCTGGGCTATAAACCAACACAAACAGAGTGGTGTTGTCCTCTTTGCCCACTAATGCCCTTGGTTCTGCTTTGTAGTGTCTGCCTGTTTATATGAGAACTGGTCTGGTTTGCACAGACATCTAGAACAAATAGCATAGCTGTGCACAAGTAAAGGAAGATTTTTTATTTTTTTCCCCAGGTAGCAAAAGGTTCTCGCTATGACAATGATCAGAGGGAATTTTCTGGAAACTTTTATAAGCAATAGAGCTGGGAAGCAGAGAAGGAATTGCTCCCTTTGACCTCCACACAGATCCTAGTCAGTAGGGCACAAATGGCAGTGGTAACAACACAGTAAGTTAAAACTCTTCAACAGATATCCAGTATGCCATTCCTAACAGCCATTGAAAAGATCCAGTTTAGAGCCATAGAAGTTAAAAAGGTCTTTTGGCATTTCTTTCCATTTAAGTCACTTGTCCGTTTATTGGCCAGTTTGATCCACTGTATTTAGATACAACACGTTCAATAGCTTTGAGATCACTTACTATCACTATAAAATAATGAGCCCAATATTTAAAGCAATAGCCTAAAGGAAAACCAACCAAAGCCTTGAGGCAAAGACAGGAGAGATGCAGCTAAGCTGCTCCAGTGCCTAATTGCACAAAGTACCCATAGTGAAAATAAGTATGGAAGAGATAGGTGGTTAGATCAACTTAAAAGGTATAAAGAGGTCACTTGGAGTATAGCTCTCAAATTCTGAAATTTCAGTTGATGTACACTATGGGAAGCTTTTGGAAGAAATCAGCATCAGACAACAGTTTAGAACATTTTAAGCAAACTACTCATTCCATACGGAGACAAGTAAAGGCAAGAAAGCCCAGAAGTGCTATGAAGATATTTGTGGGAATTTTGGCATTCTTTGTTGTTTAAGGAAAAACACTGCACAGCAGATTTGAGCATTACAGAAATACAACTCCAAAATAAAGTATCGTGGAGGAGAGGGAAGCAATGGCTCTTACCACTAAGAGTGATGCATAATTACTCAGAGGAAAGACTTAAAAGCTCTCACAAAGGACCTTTATACCTGTATGTCCCACTTGCCTCCTTCCCTCTACTGTATCTATGCCCATGTTCCCTTGTCTCTATCCCTGTATCTCACACTGGACTCATTTATTCCTTCAGGCCTTTCCAGAGAGGGAGGAGAATAGTCATCTCCTACTGTACACCATGCAGAGTGGTAAACACCAGCCCAAGCTTCCATGGGAAGCAATAAGTGTAGCAAAGACCTTACTCGGCATCTCTCAAGCTGTTAACTAGCAGTGGAGACAAGGATCACCCAATAATCCAGTTGCTGCATCACAGCCACAAACAACTGGTGCTCAGGAAATCAACCTGCAGAAGTATAAGGCCAAATTTCTCTTCCTTGCTGACCTCTGAAGGTAACTGAGCCCTCAGAGCACTGGAGGAGAGTGACAACCAGACAAGGCTTAGTCACCCTGCTGATGTAGCCCAAGCATAAGCAACCAGAAATGCTCCATATGGTCAAGTGGTAGGAAGAAAATATATTTAACACATCCCTTCTTATTCCAGACCATCACATTACTTACCTTAGACTGACAACGTGGGACTTGATGTATCTTTTACTTAGAAAGGATTCTTTGAATACTTCAGACATCTGTTAAAAGAAAAGGGTGTGTTGAAATACGCCTGTCATAAATACATGCTTTCATGATATAACAGTCTCATAAGCCTCTGAAGCACGAGAAAATGCTTTCAGATTTCTGCCTCTACACCAAAGCTACCATTAAATTTCCATCAGAGGATGCAGATCCAAAATAAACAATTGAATTGGCCAGTTTCACTGTTCATTCTGCTCTGTGCTTGCCTGTTTCACCCCAGGGCTGCTGGAACAGACAGCACCTGTGCTTACCATCTGCTTGTGCACAGTCAGCAACACATCTTTAACCCACTACAGCAAGGTTTAGATAGGTAAGGGCCAGACACATAAGGATAATGTAAAATCACCTCTGACTATTTCCAATCACACAATTGCAAAACTCCTCACCGTAGCTCAGGCATGAACAGAGAAACATCTTAGTTTACCATGGTTTCAATCTCTTCACTCAGGTTCCTGAACTCATCTGTGGTTTGCCTTTCGTACTGAGGGTCGTAGTTGACATTGCTGATCAGGAAAGACAAATTGTAATATCTGTCTTGATCTACAGGGGAGAGGAGAAAAAAAAAAAAAAAAGAAAGGTAGTTGATCTCCTTTGGTACAGTTCAAAGATGGCACAAGTAAGGGTTCCAACTGTGATCCTGTCAGTGGAATTATAGTTTTAGCAGCACTTTGGGAAAAGGGAGGTCTGGACCTTGCTGATGCTCCATGAACCAGCTAGGGGTTAATTTCTTATTTGAAGACCATCCAAAGTAGCTGCAAATTACACCCACTACAACATTTCTCTGGGGTCCTTTTTCTTGTTGGCCTGAGGTGAGCACAGCACGAGACAAACCAGCCCACATATGTCCCTTCTGACTCAGTAGACACACTCACTCCTCCCTGGCTGCACTCTGGCATGTCCCTGCCCCTCTGAAAGGCAGGTGACATGGAACCATTTGCATCCATTCAGCAGCTGGGTTATGTTTAAAATCTGGTTCTCTGGTGAATGGCAGAGGGGCCCCATAACATAGGGCTGGCAAAAAACAAAGCTAAGATGTAGCTCTCCCACTGCTTCTTCTAGTGTCCTAATGCAAGCCATGAACTCATCAACTCTTGGTGAGCTGAGATGACAACATTCCAGCAGGAAGGCATTTCAAAACCACTCACACTTGTATCTCAGAGACTGGGAATGGAGTGACTTGGCTTCATTCATGAGCCAAGTGACTGGGAATGGAATGACTTGGCTTCATTCATGAGCCAAGTGACTGGGAATGGAATGACTTGGTTTCAAGTCCTGATGGTTGGACTTGACAATCTTAAATTTCTTTTCCAACCCTAATGATTCTGTGATCTGCTACTGAAACTGAGCCCTTGGCAACCAGGACTGACTCCTAGGCTCTGAAATGCCCAGGAGCCCTGCCCTCTCTTTTTCTATAATGTTCTCTTCTAGGGGTGCCAGGTTACGTTTCTGCAAAAACACCATTAAACACGAAGCTTACTCTGTGTAGCCTGAGTACTGGACACACCTCTGGCTTATACAGAAGATTGTTATCCTTTGGTTCACCATGGATACCAGTGGAGGCACCAGAGCAAAATGAGAAAAAAAATAGAGGGTTAAAACCCCTAATTCAAGTAAAGGGAACTTCAAGTATTCTTGCAGGTTTTCAAATCAGTTCAGATCTTGAATAGGTTTAGAAAGTTTTCTCATGTGGGTTCTATGCCAGGGGTGAATCGTATGCCTAAATGATCAGACAAGACAACAGTAGCAGGTGAAACACAACAGATTCCTGAAGTCGTGACAACAAGAAGAGTGGTGCACTTACCATTACACAAAAAAAATGTAATCAAGCCAATGATGAGGGCTAAGCCTAATATCACCGACACGACAATGACTGCTATCTTCCATGGCTCTAAACGCCTCTTTGCTCTGTCCATCTGGATCAATATCTGCATTGAAGAAAACAACATGGAGAAATTCAGCTCTAGCACAAAGACAACAGTACATCCTAGGAGTACATAGCTTAGCTCAGCTGAAAAACTTCACAAAATGAGGCAGTTTGGGAAGGACCCTGGATTGCCTATTTAAACTGGGTCCCTCTACAGCAGGTTGCTCCAGGCCTTGTCCAGTTGAGCTTTTAGTATCTCCAAGGACAAAGATATCCCAGTCTCTCAGGATCCCTGGTCTAGTCTCTGCCCACCCTCATGGCAAAAGCTTTATATTTAGTGGGAATTTCCTGTGTTCTAACTTGCCTCAGTTGCCTCATAGACACCCTGAGAAAGAGTTTTGCAGGTATTACTTGTAGAGGCAATTTCTCGTCAAGAAATATTATACGTATTTCAAGTGCAGCAGACTGCCCACACAGGTGCTTAAACTGAACGTAAATGTAATAATTCATGACTTACGAAATATCTTCTGCACCAAGGATACTCCAGGCTACCAGAGATGCCATATAACATACAGCCTTGGTTATTTTAGTTGGTATGAGTAGTAATATTCACTGATTCCCTACAGGGTTTGGGGTTTATTGCACCAAAGCCACACATACATTGTAAGAGACCACATGCTGTCCCCTGCCAGACAGTCTGTGAGAGAAAGAGCTACTCATGTGAAAATGCGACATGGCAACAAGATCAAGATTCAGGGACTTGCTGAAAACCAACAGCAGATCTGTAAAGGAGTTGAGAACTTGAGTCACACACGGAAAAAGGTGCACAATCCCTTCTCCTCCACTTATGTCCTCCAGCGCAGCATTAAGCAAGAGAACATTCAGAAAACTGCATTTTTGCAGACATCCTCAGTAACTTTGTAGAAGGATGATGCAAACCCCTAAGCATAACTATTTAGGATCCCCAGTAATTCCACAGCACACTATGTAGTAATTGTCATGTCACACATTGAGTCTCCACATCATGGTCTGCATTAGTATAGGGTAACAGAAAAACACGTGAGATAATCTCTCAGACATGCCTGGAGTGACAAATGGCAGCAGCCAGCCCTGGGGAGGAAGGCTGAGCTGGCTAGTCACCACTCTGTTTTCCACCCACTGATCCATGTTTGTATTGTTGAGGACCAAATATACTAAATGCTGTTTTCCCCTTTTCAGACCTATGGTACAGCCATTTCTGAGCAACATCTGAGAAGGTGGGGGCAGGAGGAGGCAGAAAGGCAGGCAGACAAAAGAGGTCTTTGCAGGTTTTCTGACTACAAGGTGTCAAAGAAAAAGTCACAGTAAAAACAGAGCAGGATACCTGTAGATGTTCTGTCTTAGTAAATGATCTGAGTGGGCAGCTGAGCAGTGAAAGGGTATGGTGCACAAATCCAGAACAGCAAAAGACAGTGAAGTAGTGAGAGAGCAGAATGGTGTTATACGCTGTGCTCTGATGGCAAGAAAGCCAAGTAAAGGCACAAGCAAGAGATGGCAAGCAAAGCAAACAAAAATCAAACCAAAAACTAACAACAACAACAAAAAAAGCAACAACAAAAGAGACAGCACTGCAGAGGAAGCAGCTGAGAGGTATGTAGACAGTCAGGGTGTGCTCAGCAAGTGACAGGGAAGTTGAAAGCAACTAAAAGTTTAATCTCCTCACATAAAACCTTGGGTTTGGCTAGTCAGAGTGCTGTCAGGTATCCCAGTCCAGTCCATTGCTTAAGAAGGGAAGCAGGGCTAACTTTTACCTGCTGAAAGAGGGGGCATACTGGAAAGAAAAAGTTCAACAGGATAGCTTCAACCAGCATCACAACTGCAGGTAGTCACAAGCAGCAGTTTAGTGTTACCAAAATACACAGGATAGGTGACCAGAAATAAGTCTTCTGCTTCGGAGTCACATACTACAGAGGAGCCCAGTACCTCTCCTTCTGTTTTTCCTACTTCACAGGGCAAAATTCTATTCTGGCAATGCACAGCCCAAGTTTTCTCCCCACTCGAGTGGCTCAGCTTTCTGATGGCAAGGCTTGGCAAAGTAGACTGTCAGGCAGTTGATAGGAGCCTGAAATCCCAGGCTGGCCAAGGTTATTTTCTTTGTAAACTCCAAGTTGCAAGAAAAGCACAGAAATAACACACACTAGAACTCAACTGATTCCAATAAGGCCTTGATTTCTCAACATCTAGACCTTCACTGTATAAACTATCCACTAACCCTGAGGGTTTAACTGATGGAGAGATTCAGATAAAAACCCAAGACCAGCGGGACTGTTCTGCTTGTTTCTTTATTTCACTGCAACCTCCCATGAAGCACTCCCGTACTCATCTCACAGCTCACAGTCTTTCACAGTCCCAGCTTATGGAATTGCAGCATACCTCATGGGCAGTGAATTATAACCCTCAAGGACAAGCCTCTTGGCTCATCAGAACAGCCCACTTCAGCAACATGCCTCTGCCCCTCCGTAGCTAGCCACCCCTCATGCTTGAAAGATGCTGCTTTAGCATCTGATTTTGGTCTTCTCACTGGAGAGCTTTTGCTTCCAGCCTGAGCCTCTATCAACCCTCTCAATCAGACTGATTCCCTGTGCTGCAGCTGTCCTCATCCCAGTGTGCTTCCACCTGAATGGCAGCTGGAGCACCATCCCTTCATTGCTCTTGGCACAGGGAAAGCACAGCACAGTCCTCCTGGCAGCGTGTGGGTGACTCTGCAGATATTGGGACAACATTACTCTGGTATTATAACTGCTGTGTTTCTTGAAATGCATACAGATTTCCTCAAGATATGGCTTTATGCCTCAGCTACAGAACCTTAAGATTCGGAAAACCAAGCATCTCACTACCTGTGGGATTCATGATCTCACAGGCAGCACTGTCCTTCCAACAGCCTGTCTCTACTTCCTTTGTGTGCAAATACAAGCTACAGCAACAAACACTGGCAGCACAGACTTGCTTCTCCTCCAGCATTTCAGAACTGCTTGTTCTCTACAGGTCACACAAACTTGCAAGGGGAAACAGATACCTCAGGAACTGCTGTAGTGCCAGGGAAAACAAAAACATGGGAGATGAGGAATAAAAGCCTATTCCACTTCTGATTCTAATTTGTTTGAATTTTTTTCAGAAAACAGTCTAAAAGAAGCACTTCCATATGTTTCTGCTTTCATATCACAGACTGGTTTAGGTTGGAAAGGACTCTAAAAATCATCCAGTTCCAACCCCCCCCTACCATGGACAGGGACACCTTCCACTAGACCTGGTTGCTCAAAACTGCATCCAACCTGGTGTTGAGCACTTCCAGGGATGGGGCATCCACAGATTCCCTGGGCAGCATGTTCCAGTGCCTCACCATTTTCGAAGTGAAGAGTGTCCTCCTAATATCTAATTTAAATCCCTCTGTCAGTTTAAAGCCATTTCCCCCTTATCCCTACACAGTCTTGTAAAAAGTCCCTCCATCTCTCCTGTGGCCCCTTTTAGGTACTGGAAAGTGCTATAAGGTCTCCTTGGAGCCTTCTCATCTCCAGGTTGAACAACCCCAACTCTCCCAGCCTGTCTTCATAGGAGAGTTGTTCCAGACATTTTATCATCTTCATGGCCCTCCTCTGGACTCAGTCCAACAAGTCCATGCCCTTCTTATGCTGGGAATCCCATGAAGAACTGGGTGCAGTACTCCAGTACTCTGCAAGATCAGAGCAGAGGGGTAGAATCACCTCCCCAGACCCTTTGGCCACACTTCTTTTGATGCAGTCCAGGACATGGTTGGCTTTCTGGGCTGCAAGTGCACCTTGCCTGCTCATGTTGAACTTCTCATCAACCGACACACCCAAGGTGTCCACCAACATCCCCATATAGGTAAATAATTTGCGTGTAGGGTATATATTTGTGTATAGGATATACAAGTTAATGTGGAAATATCTTTTCAAACCCAAAAAATTTTCCTCCCTTTAGCAGGATATTTTCAACTTCCAACTTGCTAAGATGAGTAACAGAACAGGAAAAAAATTTCTTTTGCAATGGAAGCACCAAGTCTCGCCAACTCCCACAGTGTACAATTGCCAATATCCTTCGACTGTACTTTCTGTGTGCAGAACCCAGCTCAGCAGACCCCATATTTTGGGGGTTTTTTGCCTATTTTATCTCACAACTAGGTTGGCCTACCTCTGCTGAGACAGAGTCTAGGATGGTTAGTGAAAGCCAGTCCTTGTTCAGATTATGTCCACTCAACACATTCATTATTCATACACATTACACCTCCAACTAACTCTTTGCTCCCGTAACCTTATTGCTATTGGGCCAGAGAGGGCAAGCTTGTCATGCTCTACCAGAATAACCACCTGACAGGGATTCCTGTGCTTGGGACATCCAGCTCCATAGTTAAATACTTTAGTGGCAGGTGGGACCCCCTGTTTAGGAATCAGACATGGTCTTCTCTGCACTCTAGTAACCAAGCAAATTTTGCTCCATCAACACTGGCTGGCCAGAGAAGCACTGATCCTCTGCAGTGCTGATGAAAGCAGAAGCAGAAATTATTTCATTGCCTTCAGCCATGGATGCATGCTTTCTTTCTTCCTGTGGCAAAGAGGCAGTGCTTAATAGACAGGCATTTTCCTCAGAAGACCGCCAATACCACAGCTCTCTGCATAGATGCCTTCCAGAGTCAGGTGTTTTCTACAGCCCCACGTTTTGCTTCCTTATGTCACAGCCTTTGACTTTTTTTATTACCCAAACTCCAGTAAGCCGCAAACTAACTCTTAGTGGGGCAGACAGGGGAATTCAGGTAACGCCAACCCATTCACCTTCTAGCATGAATGAGATAACTCTCATACTGCAGGAGCAAACCTTAGCAAGAGATCAGCACCCAAACTCCACTGGGACACCTGGAAAGCCAAATCCTCTCTGCTCTGAAAACCACCTCGTCACAGCTTATGTCAGATGGCTGATAGTCTGCAGTGAATTAGTGAGAAGTTTCAAACCCAAGATCTTTTAGTTCAGTACGGAACTGCTTATCTTGGCAGTGCTGTCAGCAAACAATCCCTGTTTTCATTGAAAATGTGCGCCATCCCCAAAGGGCCCAAGGTAATCCATGGAGACAGCAGCATCTCTCCATTTCATACCACAGTTCATTTGGGCCCAGAAAAGCAAACTATTAAGTCTCCTAGTTTACACACCTTGGTTTTGAGCCAAACACTGTGGTTTGATCACCAAAAAATTATTCCGTACTGAAAAAAAAAAAAATCCAAAAGAATTATTATGAAAATAGCTATGTTTTTATAGAATTAAGTATTTAAAATACACTAAAGCTATGTTTAGATAGAGATATATTAGATCAAACCTTGATACAGGATATTTTAATAAGTGAAATACAGCAAGAAGTAAAGCTACATTAATAATTATTGGCCCATTAGGAAGAAAAGTTGTACTGAAATTTGACGGAGCTAAAATTGTCTGGTCTTCCTTGTGAAACCAACTGGTAAACACATAGGATTTCAACTTTTACTCCTGATCAGCACCAAATGAATTTTTTACCTTTAATTTGGAACATTTACCCAAAAACAAAAGACAAGCACAATACTCAGGTGACAAACTGTTTTTCCTCTGTCATCATGTACCGAAGTCCCTAAGAGGTTACTGTATTCATTCACAACGCAAGTAATTAGTGTTCAGCTCCCACCTCTGCCCGACAGCATTTGATTCACTGTATTGAGTTTATCCATCTCTTCTGGTTGAGTTACCTTGAGTTATGAAAAGCCTCATCAAGAGATTCCAGCAAACTGATCAGAAAATTTCTGCTCAGACAAGAAAAGGAAGTATAACTTCATCATATGTCCCTAGTCGCCGAGCTGCTGGATAAGCAGGGAACAGCTACCCTGTTCTGTTTTACAGATCTGCCCTCGACATTTTTTTACTTCTTAAGATAAGCCCTCATAGCACCCCAAACTAGATTTGCCTTTAGATTGATGTTTTCTGGTACTAGCTGTTTACTAAAGTGCTTTGCCACACTCTGCATAGATGAAAACATGCAATCTCTTCTATGTGATCTGCTGCTGCCTTCCTATAATGAATTTATTATTGAACTTTTTATCATTATACACCTACTAACTGATAATCCAATACTCTCAGAAGAGCCAGTGGCAGAGGTTGGGTGGCACATCTGCTGAGGAGGATCTCTCCACATTTATGGTCATGTCCAGTTTTTCTAGTCAATGTTGGATTCAGGCACACGTCTACAATCACTCTTACTAGACACTCTTCACAGGATAACTGAACAGCTTAATCTGCTGTCCTGGTGGGTGAGATTGGAAAATCCAAACTAGATCCCTTAAGATATCTGCCTTGGCAGGGTGTTTGGGAATGGCAGCAACTGAAATACAACTGGCTTAGTGCAGGAGTCCTAAGCAAAAACACAGGGCCACAAAGCAAGATTTAGGCTGATTTCACTCCCACCTTTACCACAAGCAACCACACCAACCTAACACATCTCCTGTATTCTTTTGTGGCATACTCAGGACACATACACTTAAAAGAATGAGACAATAACCTCTACTACTTTGAGAACTGAAAGATAGTTCCTGCTGAAGTACTGTGAGACCCTTGTTTGGATGAGGTCAGTTACCTACCAGTCTCAATTACTCAATGTTTAATTTCTCCTAAAGCAATTCTGATACAATGGAAGACTTCCAAACATTGAAGGGATCTGCTGAGAGAAACGAAATGTGTGTTCTTCTATGCGTCACACTGAATCAGCTTGATCTCCCCACACCCTTGAACATCCCACAAAAATAGTAGGTGCTGCATGCCACCCCTCTGCAGTCAGATAAAGCATCAGTAATGTATTTGCCACTCACTAATTGAGCTCCTCCTCTTAACTCTGCTGTTTTACCAAGGTCTTGCTGCTTCCCAAGAGCACACTTTAGCTGGGCAAAGACAACAGCTCCAAATACTGTTCTTGTTACTTGCATCAAGATTCTAGGGCAG
Organism: Empidonax traillii; assembly: GCF_003031625.1. Classification (NCBI taxonomy): domain Eukaryota; kingdom Metazoa; phylum Chordata; class Aves; order Passeriformes; family Tyrannidae; genus Empidonax; species Empidonax traillii. The sequence continues at coordinate 29,967 of NW_020955579.1, forward strand.
CATTTCAATCTCTGGGATGCCTTACCCACAACTATGTCCTTGATGGCAAAATAGTGCTTATACAGGCTTCCCTGATTATTGGATCACCTTTGCAATCAGCACAAAAGATTTGTTCCTTACTCTCTCATCCATTTGGCATACAACTGTTTGGAAGTTAGGAGTTCTTTAATTGTTGGAATAGAGCTAGGCTCCTGTACCACTTCAATGGACTGTGGGACGTAACTGTAATGTCAAAAACTGAAATATCCTTGATCAATACTGTATCTTTCTACAATTGACTGCCACAGCCAACATCTAAAGACCCCCATATTCTGAAATCAGCTTTAATAGAAGTAGGAGGGCTACTCACTGCATAAGGACTTTACAATCTGCATCGACATGTCAAAGGTCATATCAGTGTAAAGAAAATATTAGGTACAAGCCATTGATTATAGTTGGTTTAGGATAAGGTTCTGTAACTTCTACATCATCTTAACCATTCCAATTTCCACTTCCAGCTCTGTTGGTCACAGAAAAGTATCTTGTTCTGTTAGTTTGGCAGTCACAGATTATGGCAGTAGATCTCTGCTTTTCAGCCTTCAAAAAATAACTCTGCCTGCCTCCCTTTGTCCTTCTCCGACTGGTTGAAATCTACTCCAAAAATGAGGCACCACACCAGCAGTTGTAGTCTTTGTGGGTTTTCAGTGTGATTTTCATTCCAAGACAAGGCGGGTGAAATGGTCAGGTGCCAGATTTGGTGTGTTTCCAAGCTGATTCTGCACAGATTAACACTTCACTGGCTGCATACAAAGTCCATGAAAATAAGAGCACAAGAAGCTAGTTTTACCAGCTGTACTCCGCTCATCCTCTAGTTCAGCAGTTGAGACTGCAACACATTCTAACTGCACCAGCACAGACAGTAGATCAGAGTCAGGGCACAGTGAGATGAATCTCACCTACTCTCCACATAGGCCACCTCAGTTTGTCACACCACGCTGCAGAGGAGCTGGGGAATTCTCAGAAAACAAATGCATTTTAGTTGAGGGGAAAGGCTGAAATATCAGAAGGATTACTGATGGATGAAAGGCGGATCAAATCAGAAGCAAGCTCAGAACTGGTGCCATTCTCCCCACACTCTCAGTCAAAGCTCAAACTGCCCTATAAATCTACACATGATATAGCCATGCCTCCTAAAGTACCAAGGAGCAAGACAGAAGCATGTGGCACTCACCTCTGGGTACCACTGAGAGGTTGGCAAAAAGCTCTTCTGTCCGGGAGATGCACTGTCCTGAACTCCACAACACACTGTGCAGCATCTCAGCATAGACTTGAGGCTTTATCTCCTGAATTAAGAAAGAAAGGAGTCATAGGCAAGTCAGAACAAACAAGTCCAGCAAGTCTCAGTGACAGAGGCTTACCCAGTAGTATGATTCCTCCCCTAAAACAATAACAATACACTTCTTTCATCACACCCTTCATCCAGGAATCCTGAAGCCTTTTCAGAGCATTAGCTACACCCTGCAACACCCCAAATCAGAAGAGCCATGAAAATTTTGCAAGGACGCGGAGTGTATTTCCTTCTTTGGTATAATTAAGAACAAATCAGAAATTATGGGCAGGACCAATGCAGAAAATTTGCATGTTCAAAAGAGACGATGTTCAGTCCTAGGCCAGGTACAGAGCTGACATAAACAGATGGAGAATCAGTGGCAGAGAATCCCTTGAACTTCCTTGAAATTGGTCATTTGGCCAGACAAGAATTCACCCTCATAGCAACAGCTAAATCCAAGTTTTTCATTCTTCTTTAACTACTTAGGTATTAATTTTAATTTTGGTCACCTAGCCACACACACATTTCTGTCCTGGAAAAATTCTACTATGTCATAAACATTTCTGATATAAATATTTGCAGGTTGTCTAAATAAGAACTTCTGCTAGTGACAGCAAGTTAGCTGGCAATCAATTAACACAAGCACAAACTCTAACCTAAAATTAACCTAAAGTAATATTTCTCTGTCTTTTTTTGGGAATCCTTTTTTCAATTTAAAGTTTTCTCAGTACCACGAAACTCACTAGAAGATATATGTGACCACATAGCCCTACACACAGATTTGTTTCAGAAGGCAAGAAGACAGAAGATCACAAGATACATGTGTGGCACTTATTTTCTTTGCTCTGCTGCAATAAACTTTTTAACCTCTAGGGACTCTTTTCCTCCACCTTAATGACCTTCCTTTGACCCCTCTACAGCTCAAGGATCACCAGCTTAGTAACGCGCTGATGCAAATACACCTTACATGTCTGGAGCTCTTCCTTTCACCTTATATTAAGTGCATGCCCAAGTAACAGGAAGACTGACTTTCAGAGAAGGTCAGCTTTTTTTTGAAGGAAACATAGGCTAAAGATAAGCCTCAGCTTCTCATAATTTAAATTCAGTCAATGCCTTAGCATAAATTATTACAAAACAGGATGAATATGGTTGTTAATGACACATATAATGTAATTGCTTCTCAATTCTTTAACTGGAAGCTGCACTGTCATCCCAAATAGGAACACCTGAGTCAGTCCAGATGTGCAAGAGAAATGCAGTCAGAAGCCTAGCTAGAGGGTGACAATTCCAGGGTAAAGTATCAAGTATCACATGATTACCTGACCCATGTGTAGGTGATGCAAAGACATATTCATTCCACATACCCCATGATCCTCAGGCATAGAGCCCTTTCTTGTGACTTGATTGTGCCATAGGTGGAAGAATGGACAACACAGAGCCATCATGGCAATCCCTGAACGGTCTCACTGGCAGGCAAAAACCCTATTGCTTCTTAAGGAAAGAGGTAAAACTGAGGAGGCTTTTTCAGGGCACTGAAAAGCTTTTCCAGCCCTAGTTTCATGGCAGGAAGGCACTAAACTGATAAAGGATGTAATATTCCTGGTCAATGGTATCCCTCTCTGCACAAGGTGTCTGAGTATCTTCTTGTACTGACAAGACTTCCCTGCAGAAGAAACCTCAGCTGAGAAAAAGGGACAGGAAATAGACATATGTGGTTCAGCTGCCAGGTACCAAAGAGATTTGGTTCCTGATTCCAGAGAGAGTATACTGATGTGCCTTCTGGTGCTACACTGCAAAACTTCAAAAAAAGTCTAGACAAGCTGGGAAATGCTGGAAAGGAGCCAGGTGTTGTGGTCTAACTGGGCTCCACGTAAAAGAAAGCAAAGAGATTCTGGAAGCAGGACATAAGATGCAAAATACAAGGACTCCCACAATAACCCAGCCAGTGAGGAGGCAAAGTCTCAATGCATGGCTAAAGCAATGGAGTAAGGCAGTGAGGCTCAGGTTCACCAGGGACTGGGGGGCTTCTAGAGTAGATTAGGCCCACTAAAGGATGACCAAATTTCCACCTGAAGTGAGAGGGAAACAAGATCTGTACTCCACATCAGGAAGACCACAGAGAAATTTCAAACTGACAAGCAGGAGAAAGCAGATTCATGCACCCAGAATGCTCAGTTCTGAATCCTATGGTAGACAATACAACCTCAAGAATGAGATAGAAGTTGACAAAAGTAAAAGGGCAAAGAAAAGAAGTTTAAAAACTCTGACATAAACAGGATACAGCAGCAGAAAGTCAAAACAATGCTTTCTGTGTTTCACACAGAATTCTCTAAGACATTGATGGCACAGACCCAGAATGGTTACCTTAAACAAGGATTTGGACACTGCAGGTATAAAGGAAACAGGGGGGCAGGAAGGCAATGGAATGTGGAAATCCCAGGGAACTACTATTCCAATTATTTTATTATTCTGAAGTAAAATGTGAAATCTTTTGCAATAATCACTCAGATACACTCAGATAATACTGGATTTCTAGACACTGTGAATAACTGAATCAGGCACAGGCAGCTAGGAAATCCACAAAATGGGAAGCAAATGTTGATTCAGTCCTGACCAATACAAGCAATTGGTTTATCATTTTTCTGCCTGAACTATATCAGCACCAGATTCACCATTTCTATAGACACCCAAAGGCAGAAGATCAACTACTACCACACAGAATTTCAAAGACAAAAATCACATAAAATTATAAAAATCTCCTGATAGGCTAACCTTGAAGTACATGTTTTCTGGAGACAGACTATTTCAAGACACCGTGTTGGTCTCAGAGCAATCTACTTACCAAGAGAACAGAAAAGCAAAAGGAGCAATGTCTTATCACAATATTAATTCACATTACACCTGCATCCTGAATATTCCATTAAATTCTGGTCCATTTGCCCATCTCTGATACAGAAGAACAGTAAAAAGTCCCAAAAGAAGCAGATTAAATGAATAAAGCAGATTCTATGTATGGGATGCCCAGAGAGACCAGGATTGTGCAACCTGACAAAGATGTAGAGGAAGGGATAGGGTTCTAGAGAGTAACTTGTAGAGTAGCGAAAGTGAAGAGGAAAACACTATTCACTGTTTCTTCTCATACAATAACTCTGGGACTTCAAACAAGAGCAGCAGACTAAAAAAAAAAAAAAATTGTCATATAATATCAGGTCAGGTACATGAGTCCTTGATGTATACAAGGTATGTAAAATGTCAAATATTTTACACATTCAAAGGGAATAATCTTTCAGGAAAGAAAATGCCACGTAGAGCTCTTAAGTATGATGATTTCACCTTTGTGATCCAAGAATTCCCTGACTCAAAGCACCAGAAATTTAAAAAAACACTCTCAGGTAGCACTATAACCTGACTACTGTGTCTCATACTCCATAGGTGTGCTCCATTGATTACTCCACAAGGATCTAGTTCATTCAACTGCCAGGCATTTCTTCATAACAACAATAAACTACTATTAGTCCTGTGATAGAACAACTGCCAGCTTGGAATCGATGTTTTCCCCATCTGTCTTCTGAGCAAAATGTGGTCTGACCTGCCTAGCTAGGTCAGTAGCCACAGGAAGGAGGTATTGGTGTCTTTGCTCTTAGTCAGCTAAGGAACCGTGGCACACTCTCATCAGAACAGTTCACCAGTACAAGGATCATCTCGTCCAATTGCCGAGAAACTGTAGGCACCGTGCTTCTCAGCGCTCAGCAGTGCATTAGGCTCGGGTACAGAGGAGGGTTGTGCTCTGCAGCAACAGCTCCTGGCTACAGAAAGCCCTTTCTGTGTGGTGTCTGTGTTTGATGACACATCAGACACCAGAACGGGACTGTGGCCCCTCAGATAAGCTGGATGACATTTCTCTGATCTGAAAGAGCCTAAAGTAACAGCACCTCATACCTTGCACATGACTGAAATTTCCCACTGTCTTTTCTGAAATTAATTTCAGACATGCACTGTAATTTTCCTAGATTCTCCCCAAACCTGGCAAGTGAGGTATGGTATGCAATGGGCACTTACCTGAAATCAAGGCAGAAAGTTACTTTTTCTTTCACGTGTGGACACTGGGATGACATTAGTGCGTCAGTGACTGATGAGCCAAGTATGTTCTTCATATTTTCTCCTCCAAAGCTGCCAAGTTACAAAGGCACCTGCCAAAGAAACAAAACCCACTTTATTCATAACAATCCTAAATTAATGTTAGAATAGAAACCTCCTGAGAGAATATTTGCATTTACAGAGGGTCCTGCCAGAAAAATTGCTCTTCCTTGAAGCAAAAGTTAATACAAATAGAGCTCCTGAGGTGGGGACCTCACCACACCTTGGTAGTCACAAGTTAAAGAGAGTTCAGTCCCCAGTGCAGGACACTGCAGCTGTGTCGCAGTTGAGATCTGCAGCTAATTCGGGAAAGAAAGGCTGCCTAAAGGCAAATTGGAATGGAAAAGGTTAGACCTGTATAATTAAACTCACAAAAAAGTTTGCAACACAGCTCTGTTGCTACCCATTGTTGCAAATGCAAGCCCAAATTCCATAGGTTATGCTTTTCCTCATGGTTGCACACAAGTTTCTTAGTTGCACACTAACATATTAGCAATATTTTAAATAGTTCTTTTAAAGTATTCAAGAAAGGCATATTCTAACTTTTATATGAGGAAAAAAACATGGTATACACCCAACACACCTTATGACTTGGTTTGTCCCTAAATTTGAGTGTCCTTTCCCAGAAGAGAATATCTTTTATCAGGCCCACACAAACAATAGCTACTAAACCTTTCTTTTCCTTTCTGATTTTATTGAGGAAGTATCTTTCATTACGAAACTTGGGGAGACAAGTTTTCAGTATGCAAGGACCTTCATCCACATTTGCTTTTTCACTTGGTAGTGCTGCTGTAGCTGAGACTGTCATAGGGCTGTGATTGATTACCACTGCCAGCAGATTTACTGCCAGGTTTATTTTATTAATTATCTGTTTAATTCAAGTCAAAATATGCTTGGAACTGGAAGCCTTCAATCCAAATTGGGATTCTGCTCTAGCCTAAGTCTTGGTCTACCTGGTCTGTCCAAACCAGATAATCTTGCTGAGGTCAGGTCCCTGTGAACATGATAAAGTAAAATTCAGGCACAGTAACTGCAGGAAATGAAGCTAGAAAAAAACATAATACAAAGCTAGGTTTTTTTGGTGTTGTTTTTGTTTGTTTGTTTGTTTTTAATAGTGTCTGAGCAGAAACACCTTGTGGTAGCAAGGCACATGTATCACTTAATTAGCCATGGTTCTATTGTTAAAGAGAAATAAGAAAATCCATGAAGGAGTAGACATGTGACTGACTCCCAGAGCAGGTTCACAACTTCATCTTAAGCCCCAAAGTTTCCTACATAGCTTACACAGAGATTGGAGTTTCCCCACAAAGTGCTCACTATCCCATCTGGTCCATAAACACTCTGGTGTATTTAGTGTCACCTTTAGTGTCACCTAAATAATCCCACATCCTATGACTTCATTCTCATTCCTTGCATAAAGCAAGCCATAAGCAGACAAAGGTAAGTGCTGTTTCAAGCTTTGAAAAGGCATTTGGTAACTTCCTTCTTTTAGAACACTGCTTTGACTTGCCCCTAACAAAACACCAATAGGACAGGCTGCTTTGCTAGAACTGTATCAGCACAAGCTACAGAATATCCAAAATTCTGTTCAGCAGCAGTCAGTCCAAACAGCTTGTACAAGCTGGAAATTACTTACAGCAGAGCTTACTGCACAAGCAAACTTCAATCTTCAGTTGTCCTTTTTTACTGCAGTGCTACCAACTTAATTGAACTCATGCATATTGCAAATAGATGGAGAGGGATCCAAGGCCAGTGGATACAGCAGTAATTATTTAATGTCTGGGACTCTTTTTTTTTTTCCCCATCTTGTTTTGTTTCCTGCACCCTTGAGAGCAAACTGGATAGTTTCATCTGAGGCTTGAGTCAAGCAGCATTTACCCAGTCTCTCACTTGGGCTAATCCTAAAAAAAACTCTCCTCCTTATTAAATTACTGTGAGGAAATTTTTTTGTTTGGAGCCTCCTGCTACCTTGTCAATCTTTTCCCTAATTGAGAAATGTACATTATCCAGAACTGCCCTGACTTGCAGAATGCAGAAGAATTGTCTTAAACGCTAATCCGTTAACAAGATCCTGCTCTAGTAATGTGTCACCAGAATTGCTTCAGCAGCCCTTGTGACTCCTCCTCATCATGTTTGCCACGACAGCTCTCATTTTCTTCCGTAAATGCTATTGAGACATAGACTTGCCCACAGTACATGCTATCACCACAGTATTTAACCTCTCCTTGGGCAGTTCTTCTTGAAACACAGAGAAGCCAGAACAACTGGCTGCTGCTGTAATGAATTGCCTGGGTAGGACTTAGTGCAAGAGCAGAAACTGATAGGCTGGTGCAGGTCTACTGCAGATGACTCAAATCATCTTCACTGGGTTACCCAGCGCTGAGCTGTGCCAATACCCACTAGCTGAAGATTTCTTCACATTACTTCAGGGGTGACTATTCAGGTACGGGCAAAAACACATGTGCTTGGAGACTAAGCTACAAGTCTTTTTAAAGGCAAAGTAAAAAAGAGAGAAAGGAACAGAGAGATTAAAATATCCCTCCTTATAATTTGTTTCTGGATTTAGATACATCTCTAGGGGATGAAAGATGACTCCAAAAGGAAAAGCAATTTGGTATTCGTGTAAAACAATTTAACACAATTGTTTTACAAAGCTAGTCTTAAGATGAAGAGATATTTAATTAACTTATTCCTATGGTAAAAGATGGAATTAACAAACATGTCCATGAGAGGACAAAAGTAATTCCAGGTTATCAATAGTCTATAATGAAGAAGGACACTCAAGGAAATAGAAGTGGACATGATCTCAAGCTTTGGTTTCCAAATCAGGAAAGGGAAAGTGGTGGTGAGAAACAGTGAGAAGAGAATCAAAAATACTGGAAATTAAACCTTGGAGCACTTGCTCATGCAGGCTGAGGCTGCTACAAATGACAAGAAACTAAACTATGCTAATCAGAGGGAAAAAAATGGAAATTTATATTATTCTCATGCCTCCAAAAGGAGCAAGGAAAATTTGAGGCTATAGGAACAAATAAAGGAATACCAGTGTTTGAACTGCTGGGTAGCAAAGAGGAACAACTCTTCAGTACTAGCCCAGCGGACCCTGTGGTCTCACAGACTCGGAAACCTTCTTGTCACACTAAAGGCCATGTCACAGTCACACTACAAAGACATCAGACTCAGGGAGTATGGAGTAAAGACACCATGCAAGTAGCCCTCAACACATGAGGGACACAACCCATGACTTGTTGCATTTCATTGCTCCTGTCCATGCTGTGCAGAGCTATGCTAGACCATCACTAGCAAGAACAGCATTACCTTGGCTGTATACAACTGCCTGCACCTCCCAGCTTCAGCACTCAGAGAGGGCTTATTCTGGCAGACTGATCCAAATTCCCTCCTGCACTCAAAGTGTCCCAACAGCAAAGATTAGCAGCAATCAGAGATGACTTGGCTAGCAAGCCTAGAGCTTCCTTACCTCCAGGAAACAGAGAAAAGTGCAGATCATGCTTTGGGTACCCTGTAACACTCAGTACCACAAATAGTGCACAAGGTGGGACACAATCTTTCCATAATGAGCAACCTTCTGCTGCAAACATTGACAGTTCATGCTTTGAGATTTTTACTAGCTGGAATGCAGCATTTTTAAGGGTTTGTTTTTTTTTTTTTTCCTTTTCTTTTGGATGTAAGAGGACTGCTTTCACCCCGGTACTTGTATATATTTACACTAAAGCAGGAGACACATATGTGGAAAACGTAGCTGTAACAGGGCTGCAATAACAACACAGCAATATCTTTGTGCTGAGCATACAGAAGAGCTCCCTGCAGTCAGACGGGGTTCTCAGGATGTTTCACCCTTCCTGCCTGCTGAAACTGGGTGAGCCAGGCCCTGTTTTGGGTTGCTAAAAAAAGAGAATGCTGGTGCAGGGAGTCAAGCTCACAAAGCATTTGGGTGTGGACATAGAATCAAACAGTGCTGGTGACAGCTGTGTTTCTCAGGTTGTGTCTGCATGCTACAAGCAGACTGGGTACCTCCCTTATATGAGGAGAGATGAGGCTCTTAGGCAGAAGAAGCCTCCATCTCTCTTAATCATCTCTGCTCTGCACAGACATTGCTAGACATCATGTGTTCAGAGAGCCAGGCCAGAACACTCCAGCATGCAACAACTACAAGGGGAGAAGTTTTGGCAGTGGCAAGCCGGCTCCTGTGTTGTGCCTGTGCAGGGACGAGTCAGTAAGAAAATTCTGAGACCATCTGGGTAATGTTAGAGACCTTGGTGACACAGTTCTCCGAGATTTGCAAGGTATGCAGGGACAACACCTCAGAGCCAAACGAGCAGAAGTCACTCCTTGCTCCCAGCTGGCAGGGGAGCAGAGCTGGACTGAGTGGGTAGTCAAGGGCCTGCTGTAGGGCCTGGTGCCGCTGTGGTCAGTGACCCTTATGCTCCACTGACAGTGAGAATGATGGTGTGCACAGTGTGAGACACACTGCACCCACACTCCCTTCCCTGTGCCTGAAGGCACAGCCCCCCGTCATCTGCTTGTAAGAGAGTATCCTGAAGAGTGTAGAGAGCAGATACACCTAACAGCATGGTCTCATCAGAATAGTTACTAAAAGTTAGGACAAAGGAGAAAAAAATTCAGATCTGAAAGCTCTCAGGCTAATATGAGAGTACACGGAGGCTGAAGTGGATCCTAGGGATCAGGAACTAATTCAGAAGTAAATCTAGTAGCAAATACAACAGTATGCAATGGGGTGAAGTGCAAGATCAACACTTGTAGGCTGAACAACTCAAATTCTGAAAGATCACCCACAGAAAAAGGCAAAATACTTGATCATGCTGTAGGCAATCCAGAAATGGCTTGGAGCAAGGATTATGATCCAGCCATCAAAAAGTAGAATACTAATCTGGTCAGTGTTGGAGATGAGCTACTCAGAGACAGAAGTAGTATGCTATGCACAGCAACACAGACCACCCCTGGAGCATCATGTACAATTTTACTGCCACAAATGAACTCCACCTACAGCAGACATGGAAAGGGCTTTCAAGAGAATGAAAGCAATGGAGAGCCATTCTTACAACAGGAGGGCAAGGGCTAGAGAAGACAGAGCTCAAAGTCTTGTTTAACAAGACACAGAAGACAAGAACTAGACAATCAAAATCTGCGTGGGCTGTTGCTTCATTTTGGGACTTGGCTGGAACTAGAAAAAGCTGCAATACTGCAAGCACCTAGCCATGCAGTGGAATAGCAGCCCCAAACTACATGGCAAGCTGTGTATTTTTCCTGAAAATATCCATCCTTTGACACTGAATCACCTGAAATTGTGTTAGGGGTAGTTTAGGTTAAATATTAGAAAAAGGTTCTTCGCCCAGGGTGTGAGTGGGCACTGGAACAGGCTTCCAGGGGAAGTGGTCACAGCACCAAGCCTGACAGAGTTCAAGAAACATTTGGATGATACTCTCAGGCACATGGTGTGACTCTTGGGGATGTTCCTGTGCAGGGCTAAGAACTGGACTCGATGACTCTTACGGGTCCTTTCCAACTTGACCTATTCTGTGATTGCATTTGATGCATTCATTTTGTTTATGACACTTTAAGTGCTTTTTGCATGGTATTACTCACATTCTCAAAGACAAAAGTCTTCAATGGCAGGGGCAAAACACTCAGGTAGCTGCAGGAGATTAGAGGGAGGAGAGTATCTCACTGGTACTCCTGGATGGTAGCTCATCCTTGAGCAGTTAGCTCCATCTTGACTAGTCTTTTTTTCACCAGATTCTCTGGCCTTGAGTGGAGGAAGCAGAGGAAAAGAACCATTTGGAAGGGACCAAAAATGGATACATGGTGTTTAAAGAAAACTGACTGCATGAATTCTAATTAAGTAAACTATCTTTTAACTCACAGCTGATAGCATGAAGCCACAGAGCAGGAAGAAGTCGGCACACACAAACCTGTCTCAGCTCACCCAGCATATGTCATTGCAAAGCCACAGAGAGAAGTGTTCTGAGCTTTACTACTAACTACAGTTACTACTACTACTGACTAACTACAGTGCTGTTCAGGAGAGGAAAACATGCACAAAGTGTGACTTTTCACTCTTCTTCTGTTCACTGCCTTTCTAAAAGGACGACTTCCCTGGAGGTTGGCACACTGAACAAGGCAATTTTGCCGCAAGATGAGCTCAGGCCAGCACATGGCCTTCAAGTCAGCTGATCAACAGCAACACCTGTGAGGCCCTCTCAGTTTTTACACACTCAAGAGTCTCAAGGTGAACATAAAAGATTTGTCAGGACCAGTGCATAATATCAATTAAAAATTGGTCTTGCACCCATTCTAGAAGAATTGTTCTGTATGAGCAAGTGTTGCAATGCACGTTCTAGCCAAGAGCATTCATGACTGTATGACTTAGTTGCTAATAAATAACAGGAAATCTCTTTCCCTCCACACTATAAAGACAACTAGTATTGTTACAGTTTGAAGCCATGTAAATGCCCTCCATACTTGATCCACAACACATCCAACATAGCTGTTAGCACTAGCAGAATACAAAAGTCTAGAATTTTGCATGATTTTTAAGACAGGAAGGCAGTAATACTCGCTCACACTGATGCAGTCCACAAAGCAAATCCTTTGCAATGATGGGGGTGACTCTGCAAGAGTCTGGCAGTTGACTTTGCACAGACTAGTGCTCATCCATTGTAAACAGTGTTTCAGTTCAAATACTACAGAAATTTCCCTGGCCAAACCCTTAGAAAGTGCTTGTCAACCCTAAATCTTATGCTGGAGATAATGAGTGTGGATTCCAGATTTGCAGCCATATATGACATTCCCACATGAGTCAGCAAGACCTGGGTTTTTGAGAAAGAAAAGACTTCAACAAAAAAATTACAACTTTTCAAAGATACCTTAACTGAAGTTGTCTCTGCCACCAGCAAGACCAGAATGAGAGTGCTAATCCATTTGAAAAGGAAAACTGAAATTTCCACCATCTCCAGCTGCAAAGGTAGGGAAGAAGCTCTCTTACTCCTGGCTGTGCTTCAAACATTGACACGCTTGTGGTAAAACTGCTAGTAGCTGACATTCACAAGTATCAGCTCCCCTACCCCCTTAGCCTAGCAGCCAGGTGCTGCTGGATTGGCTCTTCTGCCTCTTTCTTCAAGACCAAAGGAGCCAACAGCAGGCAGCTCAGTGCCTGCACTGGCAGCTGCATCACACGCAGGCTCCAGCTGCTGCTCAGGAAGGGTGAGGGTCTGACCAAATCCTCTTTGCCAGACCCAACAGGACATTGCAGATACCCTAAGGTGTCTCAAACAGTGTTAGAAGCCAATGTGATGACAACTGAATCAAACCCAAGGGGACACTGCTCTTTCCAATGCAGGGACAGAAATATCCATTACAGAAACATCCATACACACACTTCAGATATTCTCCCTGCAAGTTCAGCGCTGATGGAGGAACATTAATTCCCAGACATGACCAGGTAGGAAAGTGTTGTTTACACCATAAACAATCCAGGATCCTTACATTGAGGGCAACCCGCGGGAGACACTGCTAAAGTCATTCAGACTTAATTTTGCATCAAAACCAAAAGCTTTCAGCTGGTAGGCAATTAATTAACTTCTACACAAATAGCTTTTTGAAATACACAAATAGATTTTTGAAAGAAACAGCAAGCTCTACGCCTAGAACCTTTGAGAGTCCTGTGTTTGAACACACAAGCTTGCCTTCCAAAGCCACCTGTCTCTAACCCTGCATGCTAGCAGTCAGGATCACAAGACATAAGTGTTGTGAGGTGGTCCTGTAAGGACCCGAGGCTGAGGAGAGACACCTGCTATCAGTTGAGTCACCATACACTAGCTAGCAACCAATTATCTTCTAAACTGTAGTCTCTAAACTGCAGGGTAACCTGAACTTACTTCCATCTGATTTATAACAACATGTCAAGCTAATATAATCTTGTTTTCTGCTGTGCTGGGATAGAAACAGCCATTCAGTCAACATGACTCAGCTGAGCTGTACCATGTTAAACAAAAGCAATCCAAAGGTCACCTCTTTTTCCGGCGTCCCCAACCATCCTTCCTGTAACACTGGGGTGCGGCACCTTTAAAGCATTATTAGTAGTTAACTATGAAATCCTTACCCTGACCTGAAGGAAAACATATTAGAAAAAAAATCAGAAGAGACCGTGAGAAACCTGTTAACCGTGAATCTTTTCTTCCCTCCATCTCCCCTGCACGTCCTGTATCGTTGTGGTCATTCTCACAAATAGCCCCAGGACTAGTTTACTTAATTTATACGTAACCCCTTTTAATTAATGATGAAAAGAGGTGGAGCTGCTGTTGTAACAGCAAGAGGCAGTCTGTCACTAGCCACGAGATGCAAGATAAAAACCTAATAGGCAACATTCTCCCACACACTCTACCAAAGCCAGACAAAAATCTAAATATAATCAGTTTGAGAAAATCTAAGCTGATGTTACTCTACTCCAATTGTAATGTTTGCCAGTAACATGGAAGACTTAATTGTGTGAGGAGTGAAGACTCATTTGTACCATTTAAGCTACTAGGACATCATTAGACATTCCTAACTGTTAAGTAAAACAGCTTGCTTTGTTCTAACCATTATCCATGACTGCAATACCATACACTGCACTGCTTTATATTTCAGATGAAGGTCTCCATCTTTCTGTCTTGAAAACCAGTCTTCCTTGACTTCCCCCTACCTTCACTTCTGGTGACAACTACACTACCTTCCTCTGTAGACTGCAGGTTTTAAAATGACAACTGTATTACAAGCTACATTCTGGAGTTACACCTCCAGAACAGAAAGGACTAGCTGCTACTGTCTGAAAAAAACATCAAAGACAGGGGTTAAGAAAAAGTCTGCTGAAAACAGAGTATCAAAATATGTTTTTGAAAGATGCTTCACTTAGGACCTAGATTCTGACTATCTAAAACTTCTATAGAGAAAGGAAAAACAGACTCAGTTTGCTGCTTGCAATGGCATGTTACTATGCATGATATATATCTGTATGTATTTAATAACAAAGGGTGGTTTATTTCTCTTCAGTTCTTCATTCTCTTTCAATAAAGAGAAGCCAAACAATGAAAATCCATCATGAGCAAGAAGCCACTTGGCTCCAGCTGGGAAAACACCAGTGCTTACTGTTGCAAGATCATATAACCCCAACAGCTGAACTGGTCTCTGGTTGGAAGTGGCTCTGATTGCCAGTCTTTTCCCAGGACCCCTGGTATTGAACACCTGGAACTTGGAGATATCTGTCTGGAATGTACAGTTTTATAGTGCAGATAGGTGGGCAATTCATATTCAGATATATCACATCAATAAGCTAAGGTTTTTAAAGTGTTGTTTTGGGAATACATCTACTTAGTGCTCCACTAACGTGCTCCAGTATGGCTGCCCAAAGTACCCACAATTTAACAGGGGCAGTTTCAACTCAACCCCTTCTTGTTACACCTTACAAACATTATTCAGGACTGTCACTACTGAATATGTGCCAAGCATCAGCTAATTACTTCCCAGCTCTACAAGACAGGAGATAGGAGAGGGAAACCCAGCAAGAGCAAGTACAAAACCAACATCCCCAAAAAACTGGAAATGGTGAAGTCTGGCATGAGAAGACAGGAAAATTCACTTAAGTTTTATGGCTTCCACCTGTGCTTACCATTCTTCACCCACTCTAGCTGGGTATTTAAACCCTGAACCCACCCAACAGCCCTGCAAAGGATTAAGAAAGGTCACATTTGCCACCAACACAGCTCACAGTGTTGCTCAGCCATAGCTTGGAGTAGGAAAAACTGTTCTTCCTTCTTGGTCTAAGCATCCTACACATAGGGTAGAGATACTTTCACATACCAGTTTAGATAAATTCTAAGTCTCATCTGCACCTAAATGAATATATTAACTTTTCCCTTCCCAACATAATAATAATATATAAGCCAGTTTCCCTGCTCAAATTCTCTAGTGCCACACCAGCCACTCTCTTCCTGTTTCCTACAAGAGCCACCCCTGCCTCTTGCACATGAACTCCCACCAGTCATTCCTTCCACACCCTTATGAAGCAACCAAGGTTGTCCATGGCCATCTTTTGCAGTGGTTTTCCACAGCAAGGATGCTACAAAACTGGCTGAAGGGTTATATAACCTTTTGATTCTTCCTGACAAAAGAGGAAACAGGAAGAAAAGATAGTGCTGGAAATTCCGCCCCTGTGACAACTTTTCCAAGCATGAGACAATGACTGTACAGACCAAGTATGTACACATGTGTGCACAGAATTTTCTCTATATACCAAACCATTTCAATGTATGCCATAGCAAATCAACCCAAACAAGAAGAGAAGCAGATAGGTAGCACTATTGCAGGTTAATTACTTAATTTATTCCCTCTTTTTGCCTCTTAGGCAGCTCTGGCAGCCTCTCCTGAGCTTAGCTGGTCAGACATCTTCCAGAATGCAGTTTATCCAATTTAATGCTACCTGCAGGATGCCTGCCGCACATCCAGTCCTCCAAGTGACAGCAGTGTGGGTGTGTTAGACCTATTCTTAGTGCCTCCCATCAGGTCTCAACAACTAAATGGGTTAAACACTTATAAGAAATATGAAGGTTATTTAGGGTCACCACGCTGGAAGCCTGGACCAAGTTTATTCTCTGATGACATAAAAGACTTTAGACATGAGGGGAAAAAAGAGACAATGCAGAGCAAAGGAGACAATTAAGAAGATGCCCTTCAAAAAACTGGTGATACCTCCAAATGCAAATGGCAAAAATAACAAACTCTGGTTTGTAAAATGCCAACATAATGAAGGCTCAGGTAAAGATTCAATGAACAGTTCAGTCCACACATAAACTGAGTAATAACTCCTCTTTCAGGACGTTATGTAGAAAATTAGTAGGATCAACAGACTATTGGACTATTAAAGGAGTAGCAACAAAAGATGCATTCAAAACAAAAGGTTAAGGAAATTCTTCACACCAGCCTGGGGAAATTTGTAGTCTGGAACCTTTATTAGAAACAGATTAACTCCTGTGTTCTCCCCAAAGTAAATGTCAGCAGAGCAGAATTTGATTTTATTCACTCTTCTATTACCACGTGCTAAGGTCAGATAATATTCACCCAAACATTCAAAAACAACTCCTGTGGAGCAGGAGGACAGGGAGAACAGAAGCTTCCCATCCTGAAGACTCATGAGAGCAGCTAGGCAGGAGAGTTACCATATTAAAACTTGAGCTGGTTCTTAAGATGCTGCTTCCCCACATGTAAGGTAGCTGGCAAATCAGAGACCACCACACAATAAACACAAGAGCAGAACTGGGACAGGCATCAAAATTTCTGTAAGGTTCTTAGCTAAACCTCAAGAGGGAATAAGGTGAAAAATCCAAGGCCTGAAAATTTCAGCAATCCACCTGGCAAGGTGGTAAGCAACCAAATATGCCTCTTAAACAGCAGGGAATGATGCAGTGTGATAGTTTTAATCATCCTGTGTTTTCTGATATCTCTGCCAACATTTCTAAGCACCTATAGCCATAACAAGCCTCAACTTTTCTCAAGAAAAATGGAAGTACCTCCTTTCTGACTTTTACTGCTTAAGACAGCATGATACACAGGCAGAGATATCACACTGGAGAGGAGGCGCAATTTAAACACCTGCAGGACCAGGTTTAAGTTCCAGCACTTATAAAATTACCAAACAATGCAAATGCTACAGGCATTTAGTGAAATTAAAAAGCAATGATTTTACAGTGGTTTTTTACACATTACAGAATTACTACCTCGCTGTAAGATATGATTGTGACAAACAGCTATTTATGTAATATTTATGAAAAGTATCAAGCAGTTAACTATCCAGCTTTAAATAACAGGGCAGTTCTGGGCTGACATCACTCTTACTTGTAACTGGAGGGAATTTGTCTCCAGCTGTGGCAACACTGCAGAAATCCTCACTTAGCATGTTGCAAAGCAATCAGCAAATGGGTCATAAAACAAGGATCTCCCAAGGACATAATCTTCTGCACAACTGACATTGGCCACTAAGAGATAAGCTACCACATTAATTAAACCTGGATCACTGTAAGATACAACCGTTCTGTTCTTACCCAACTTGCATTTAGATAACTACGTTATAAAGCTGTAGAGAAAAAGGGAAAGAACAAGCAACAAGCGTATCCTTACAGCATCTCCCACAGCAGATGACCTGATCTTGGCAGTACACTCACTTCTAGTATTTCTATTTTTCTTTTGAACTACAAGTGAAGTAGCAAATCTGGTTTTTGATCTGTACTGGTATCATACCCATTCTATTTGGTATGGGAAGAAAAAATACCACAGCTTGGCTTCTTATGGGTAAAAAAGTCATCACACTTCCTCTGTATTTACCCTCAGTTGTTCAATGCCCACACACAAAAGGGAGGTGAAATTTATGCCTGTACTGATGAAAGGCTGGAATTTGAACTCAGGTCTTCTAGACAAAAGAGAACTCTCATGAAAGATGTGATCAATGACAAAGCCAACAACACCCCTGACCAAAAGCCATTCAGATAAAGACCCATACAAACCAAACTTCCTTGGCCTCACTCCACACAGCAGGTATTTTGAGAAGGCAGCAGAAATGCTGACTTTGGCTCTGTGAAGAGTGCTAGCCATTCAGACAGACAGCAAGAGCTAAGACAGGCATGGAGGTATTGCTTAATGGCTAAAGCCCCTGATCCTAGAATAAAGCAGAAAGCCCCTAGTCTGTTAATCCACTAACAGTATCTAACTTTTAAACTGGAGGTAAACCAAGTCCTACTCTCCCATGAAATAGCAGAAGGGAAAGCCATTCCATTCCTTGCCAGCAGGTTCTCAAGAAGCCAGTGTCTGTGCACCCCAGGTCAGCTGGGGCTGCCAAGCAGCCTACCTGCTGCCTGCTGCTATCTGTAACAGGTCTCACCTGGCAGGATGACCCCCCTTTTAGTTCATCGAGGGGTGTGGCCAGCTCTGCAGAAATGTAAAAGACATTTCCACTTAAAAGACAAATTTTATTAGAAACTAAAATTAACTTTTTAAGCTTGAAAAGCAAACTTCTAAGGAAAAGCAAAGTGCCTATGCAAAAATAAAAAATAAATTAAAAAGACAAAACAAAACAAAAAAACCAAACAAAACCAGAAATAAAAGAGATGTATAGGCAGATCCCTTCTAAGAGACTTCTCCCCTTTTGCAGGTTTGATTCTGGTCACTCTGGTGGGTTTCTGGATTGCAGCAAACCCTGTACAATCCCTCGCCCAAGGATGTTGCTCTATCACAAGGACCGTGGTCACCTCCTCCCCAGCTCTATAGCATCTCCCCATCAGTGGCAGGATCCCAAGGCTCTGGCATCCCTTTCGCCACTTACCAATCAAGTAGAGATTATGTCCTAAGCATTAGGTTTCATAACCCTGTATTGTTTCACTCTTCCTTCTGGGAAAGCTAAACTTCACATTGTCTGGGTTGCCTTGATACTGCCCGTATTTCTGTATACAACCCAACTCCATTCATTTAAGGGTTTGTTTTTTTTTCACTACTAAATTAAACTACCTGGGTGTGATGTGATCTAGTTGGTAACAGAGGAACTGAAATGTGTACCTTTCACAAATAATCCCATAAGCACTGTAAGGTGGCTGAGCCACAAAACAGGGCCCATGCACTCTCACACACAAAAAGGGCAGCTGAGAACCAAGGGGTCCACAAAATTTAGGAATGTCTATTCCATAGAGGGACAACTGTCATCCAGTCTTTCAAGATGAGGTGACAGCATGATCAGGAAACAAATCTGAAAGTTTCTGTATTGCTCAGTGTCGCAGCACCTTGTCAGACTTCAACGTAGAAGACAGTTACTGAAGTTGAAACAAACATCCTGTGGCCACATCTGAAACTTATAGGCATGACTAAAAGCAGAATAAGTGGAATCAATTAAGCTGAAGTGAATAGCTCAGATACTGAAGTAGTTTAATGCTTTTTCCCCCATGGAACAGCTTTAAAAAAAGGTCATTTTAAGTTTTGTTTTTAAGAAAAAGGCAGAAGCCTTAAAACTGAAGTAAACTAACATTGTCAAAATGACCTTGAGAGGATATAAAAAACCTAAACATTTTTGTTCCCAAAGCAAAGTTATTTTTGCTGTTCTTTAGATTGTCAAGTTCTTATCTAATATATCCACATTTGAGGCAACTATAATACCCAAGGAAGCCATAATTAAGATAATTAACCTATCATACACACATAATTATTATTTCTACTTCAGTACTCAGGAGAATTACTAGCATGTTGCTACATGAAACAAATTTAAAAAGACTTCAAAAGCAGCAGTTAATAGGTTATAAAATAAAACAGGAGGCAATTAAAACAATCTCATTGCAGAGACTACTATCACAGCAGTGTATATTTGGTCTGGTATACTTGGTCTGGTTGGGATGGAGTTAATTTTCTTCACAGCACACTATGTGGTGCTTTGTTTTGGATTTATGATCAAAACAGGGTTAATTACACACAAATATTTTAGCTATTGCTGAACAGTGTTTGCACAGCAAACAAGACTTTCTCTGTTTCCCACTCTGCTTTTCCCCTCCCTGCCAGCAAGTAGGCTAAAAGGCAGGCAAAAAATTGGGAGGGGTAACAGACAGGACAGCTGACCCGAAGTGATTAAAGGGATATTCCTCTACACATAACATCATGCTTGGCAAAAAGTTCTGGGGGTTGTATTTTCCAAAATAATCATTGCTTACAGACTGGCTGGGCATTCGACTGCTTGTGGAAGGTGGCAAGTTACTGCCTTTATGTGACTTGTTGTTGTACACACACACATACACTCCTTCATTTAAACTGTCTTGATCTTGACTTAAGAGTTTTTCTTGCATTTGTTCTTCTGATTCTCTCCCTCATCCTGCTGGGTGGGCCTGAGCCATCAGCTGGGGGTTAGTTGCTGGCCAGGTTCAGCTCCCCTTAAAATCACAAAAGACAGAGTTACCCCTCACAAACCAAGGAACCAGGGGTCATGCAGGTGAGATTAAAGAAGGTTTGGGACAATTTAGGGTTCAAGAATGAAAAACTAAGGTGAATTGAAAATTTATTGTAATAGCTAGGGATTTCAAGAGCAGAAAACAAAAAGAATATGTAGTTTTTTCAACACATCAGAAGCCATCTGGTTGAACAGTTTCTAAGTTACCAGGACAAAGATATAGCAGATAAAGTCAGTGGAGTGAGACTTCATATTTCTGCATCTGCTTTTACATTAGAAGATGTGGAACAGGAGATCCTCCGGCTTGTGTTAACTTTTTTCAGGAAAATGCAAAATACTTCTTGGGGAAAAAAAAATAAAGAGCCAAAACTCATAGCACAAAGCCCCAGAAATATGCTCATTTGGGTCCCACAGTTCATGCCTGAGGACTCCAAGACCTGCAAAAGTGTCCTAAATTTGAAACATTAAATCCTACATCAGAAACAAACAGACAAGTGGAGCTTGTGACCAAACGGTGCTGACAAACTCAAAACCACCCTGCAGATTAAATTAGATCTGTGTATTATGACTCATCTGAATAATTGCCCAGCAAGCTGTGCCTGAAAAAAACATCTCAGCATGGAAGAATTTCTACACCTGGGTCAGAGAAGGTGAGCTGTACTCAGTTGCCTTGCTTTGCAGCAGAACTTGTCAATGCCTTGCAGAGAAAGCCAGGTGGCAGAGGAGGAGCAGAAAGGAGGCCAAACAAATGACAGTTCTCAGTACAGCTGCAATGGGCTGCAGAAGCAGATTAGCCCAATAACAGACAGAGAACCAAGGTTGCAAAGAAAAGGACAAGCTGTATTTCATATGCATCAACACAGAGCTGTATGAAGACATTCAGTGAGCAGATGCTCCCAGAAAACATCCGAAAGATCAAGTTAAGTTCTTAAGTTTTTCTGGACTGAACCACTATTGCCTTCATCTCAAATCTATTCCACTTTATTACCTGCTCCCACAATAACTCCTCTCTGGGACAAACCCTATGAAGGCACAGGAGTTGCCTAAGGCCCCTGCTGCTACGTCTGACACACGTGCTGTCTCCCTGACAATCGCTGTTTCATCAAGACTTATCAAGCCCCACAGGAAGCCTTGCCACACAACTGGCACCTCGGCTTCCAGCAGCAGGACTCAGTCATTAAGAGTTAGCTCACAGACATTATCCAGCCAAAGTACTGCACTGTACTGCAAACACACTCCGTTCAAGGAGAGGGAGTCATCCACATTGTATCCTGGTTTAAAATGGTGGGTGGTTTGCAGGGGGAGGTGTGGGAGCCGTATGCATAACTGGGGGAACATAAAGTTCCAAACGTGCAGAAACCCTTCAGGACATAATTTAAAATATTACTGATTTGAATTATTCTAGAAGGACACATGCACAGGCTGAGAAGTATCATTCAAGAAATATTTCTTGAACCCGATTCATGGACAATTTCCTGAGAAGGATGACCAATTCTTTGATCTTCAACCTTTTCAGTGCTATACTGAAACCTACTATATGAGGTCAAAACTTGATCTCATGCAGTCCTGTCAATACTGATTCTGATCACTGATTCAGAGCCCAATCATTTCCTTCCACCGTTTCACCTCTTACCACACATCCACTGTAGACAAGATACTTCCTGGTAATTGACTTTCATTTATTTAACATTTATGGTGAGGCAAAGCATCAAAAAGTATGAATCCTACTACTTCTAAAACTCAGAGGCAATAGAATGCCCACCCTAATGGTGTCTGAGCTCTTAATAATTGTTCAACCTTTTCTCCCAAACTTCAGTTACAGATACTCTAAAACTTCTCCCTGGAGGTTTTTAAGATGAGGCTGGATGTGGCACTGACTGCCATGATCTAGTAATCACAGTGGGGTTGGATCAAGGGTTGGACTTGATGATCTCGGAGGTCTCTTCCAACCTAGTTAATTCTATGATTCTGTTTAAGTAAACAATCAGGAGCACTTAAACTGTAGTTGATCATGCCTACGGTGGAAGAGGAATCAAAACACCCAGCAATATCTTTTCAGCCCCAGTTCTATTATAGCTCTAATGTTTATCTATGAAAGCCCATAGTTTTTCTATCTGACTCATGATTCCAAGCATCCAATGAAGGCAACACAGATAACCATTTGATAAACAAGCAAACTCACACAGAAAAAAATTCTGAAACTTAAAATAATTCAAACAGGACACACAATGAGCAAATCTAAACTCCATTCCTATGAAGCATGAGTATTCCAGCAGCCCTAGAAACAAAAAAGCATTGTGGCTTAAAAATAGGGTGTGATACCAGATAACAGCAGTGATTCACCTGGAAGACAATGAGAGTACAAAAGCAAGAGACAAGTCAAAACCTGCACTGTAATGACAACACATGGAGTCACAGCCTTAACATCTCCTTTGGTGCTGGAATGAGAGGTGAAGAACAGGGCAACCTGTTTCATGAGTATAAATCATAGGAAAAAACTACAGCCGTCACAGAACCAAAAGCTATCACAGACATAAATGGCTATTACCAGCTTATCTAGAAACGGTGATGCACACTGCAGCCATCTGACATCAACCGCAGCAAGCCACTTCTTAAATCAGCACAGTTTTTGTAGTTTGAACCAAGATGTTTAGTCACAACCAGAAGTCTGACCATAAAGATTGCAGATGTACAGAGGGAACAATATTGGGAGCAAATGTATTTCCTGCCACAGTAAAATGTACGTCTCAACTTGACCATTATCCACATGCTTATATGTGCAGAATGAACCAGTAACTCCTTATGCAATTGCTAATGTCTATTTACACACTGCCCTTCTTTTAGAACAAACATAACATTTGGTCCCCTTCATACTGGTTCAGGTTTTTGAGGTCAAGAGATGGATATATACACAACCTCTACCCAAACCCAGAAATGCATGCCAAATAAACATTTCTACGATTATGAGATGGACTGCATTTTTCTTAGCTGCTTCCTGCCCTTCAATTCCCCTTGGATATTGCTTCTAATAGTCTACACTTCTGAGCAACTGCTACTTTGAACTTTGTTTTCAAAGACAGATCGTTAATGCTGACAGTATTTCCCAACAAACTCATCAGGCTCTGAAATATTAAGAACTTGAAGAGGGGTTGGGGAACAGAGTAGGAAAAGAGGCTACTGCCCATATTGAGAAAGACACTTATGCTCACACCTTCTTAGACACCAGTAACTCTGCTATAAGTTGATGGGTAACTGGTTTTTGCTTTGGTTAAGCTTCCAAAGAACTACTTATTAACAGAAAAACCCCATACAAACTCACCAAACACAAATTTCCTTTTTTCTCTAAAGATGACTTCCCAGCCCTATTATCCCAATGATTACATTCAGTCTTTAATCAGACCTTCAACCCTGAGCAGCTCCCTGCAGAAGATGTTCAGAACAGTCAGCATGCTAAAGCCCTTGCTATGCTTGGCACCGACAGGCAGAGCTGGTAAAGGTGACCTTTACAGTCTTCTACTTAAATAGCACATGGTGCAGCCTCTCTTGCAATTTTTGTGTGAAAGACTGTACTATCAAAAAGTAAAACCCTCCACATTTCTTCCTTGCGACAGAACAGAGGAAAAATATACTGGTACAAGACAGAGAAGCCTGATGTGTGTTCTCCCCATGACGTTACTGAAAGCTCTGTCCACTATGTACAGCTGTAAACTGTGCTGCTGCCAGTGGGTGTGAATACTAACTGTGTGCAGAGCCCTGGACACTACTTTTGTGACCGAAAAAAATTCCTTGGTTTGCATCAGGGTGCTATTCATCTATTTCAGGATAAGTTAAGGTAGGGCTATCTAGCTAATAATAGGGTCTATCATACTACCATGTAGACACCTAGTCTTGTCAAGCTTGTTCTTTAAACCCCAGTCTAATTGGGCTAGACAGTTTGTACCACACAGTAATTGTTCATACACTTCCAGTGAGGTGACAGCTAAGAAGAGAGATGTACTTTCAGCAACTATAAATCACAGCAGAGAGGAGTGAGTAGAGAATACCAAATACATACCTCACCCCTTCAGTGCAGCAGAGCATATAAGCTGAGCTCCAAGTATGGGTCTCACTGGCAATAAAGAGTAACTTTAAAACAATCCAACAAGGACCATAGGGCCATGCTTATCTTCAGGTGTCTGGTTAGGTCCTTGTGGCTACCGTAACGCTCAGGCAGGAGCTCTTATAGTTGTCTAAATGCCCAGCTGAACTCAGGCTAAGCAAATGCAAATGTCAAAAACAGATCTGAGAAACACATCCCAGGGATGACCTTAATTGCAACCTTACACCCTCTCTTGTTTCCTAGGAAAACAGATACCACACAAAGAGCAAAAATTTACCACTTAAAATATCACCCTGAACAAATCCTGCCATCTCTACACAAGTTCTAGTTATCCCAAACAGCACTCCCATGCCAGTGATCTCAAACAAACCCTGCATTTCCCTTCCTTTAGCCATAACCACTGTAGACCCTTTTTCTGCAGCAAAGAAAATAAAGTAGTTCGCGTTGGTCTGGAATCAAAATGTGCACCAAATGCAAGATGCTGCCACCTCTTGATTCAGTAGGAGACTGACCTAGAAAAACTCACAAAGCTGTCCCAGGTTGCAGGTGGGCTGAGCACATCTAAACACTACTCCCTGCTGCCAAAATGGGACAGTCACCTTTTCTCTGTGTTTATCCTGCTTCTTGAACAGCTATTTCAACTTATGTTGTGAAAAGTTGATCAAAGAAAAATGAAACTTTTATTTCAGATAAGCAATTCAAATCAAGTCAGTGATGAATATGAGAACTTGGGGGAGCAGCACAACTGAAAGCAAAGGACCGGCAAGATAGAAGAGAGGGTCACCACATCCTGCAGCAGAAGCACACTGACCACCTTAGCTGTATCATGTAACCCTGCTTTAGCAGATTTGAAAAGGCAAGCACTGGAAAAAGAGTCTGCTTTCTACAGTGAAAGTGCTCATAGAAGGTAAAATTGCAGTGATGATTAAGAAATGTAGATTTTTTTTAGGTCTCTCTCTGCAAAACCAGATTCAAACAGGACCATTCAACAAACTCCTAACTTGTTTGTCACTGAAGTGACTATTCAACTATTCAGGGTCAGTCTGTCTCACAACATGCACTTCCAAAAGATGTATCAGGTTATTCAGAAAAAATCTCACCCTTCTTGAAACCCAGTGCAAAAAAAATAGATATCACCCTTAACATTATCAGCATGAGAATCACATCACCTAAGGGGAGACAGGAGAGGCGGAGGAAGAAGAAGCCTAAGGGGGAAAAAGAATAGGCAACAAACACGACCAGAAAAAAACAGTGGAAAATAGCAGCCAAACCCATATATTTTAGAAGACAGAAAAAAAACTTCTTGGCTTCCAAGAACTCAAGTTTCCCTTCCCTGTCCTCCTCTAACTTATTAGCTTACTAATTAAAAATAATTTTTTGAGTAATACTTATTGGGAGTTTCCTGTTTACACAGCAGTAACTCCATGAGCCAATAAACTCCCTGGCCTGAAGTACCTGACCCTGACACAGTCAGTCCAGAATACAGCAGTTGCCTTGTAAACAGGAAGCAGGCCAGTGCACTGAGGTGCAGGAACAAGCACCACACAGAAGCTACACTTCTGCACTAGCACCTCCTGCAGCTTACCTCAAGTGCAAATCAGAAATTAAATAAAATACAAATAATACTTCATAGATGTCTACGCCAACTTGACTTGAAAAGTCACAAGTTTTTTTAGTTGTAAACATCTTCCATGGGCTGACGTAGCCAAAAGACTTTCAGGCATCACAGGGTGGTTTTTGAAAGTTTTTTTATGCATGAACAAATTAGAGCAAAGCAGATAAAACTTTTGTAGTAACGTGCACTTTACTATTTCAAGGTTGTAAGCAGATGACAAGGGTTAGTGCCGTACATTCTGAAAGGTATCAGATTGTATGGCAATCACCCACATGGTAACACTAGCCCACACGGGGAGCCCCCGGTGGTCCAGGGGAAAATTCACTGCACTGTCACTGCAGAGACCCGGGTTCGATTCCCGGTCGGGGCCCCTCCCCGGGCAGATGGAGCTCGTTAGCCCGTAAGGCAATCCATCTACGTCCTGAGGACCTCGCTGCCACCATCCAAGCGTGCTTGGCCCCGGCAGATGAACCTCAGGATTAAAGGGTGGGCTCAGTTCCGCGCACACTGTGTCTCACCTAAAAAATCCAATGCGCAGGCTGGAAGGTGGAAAGACCTTCCCCGGTTCTTCGTTCGCGAAGAGACTGGCCATCAACACTAGCCAAATGTACAGGTGTATTAGCAGAGAGTTAAATATCAGGATGCAGCTACATGGATGGCTCCCTGCTGACTTACATCATAAAAGTCTGGGTTTTGAGAAGAGCGGGAGAAGTCTTATCCTCCAATATGGAAGACAAATTCAAAATCAGTGGACTTCACATTTTATTCTTAGACATGCTAACCTACTTTACAAAAGCGATAATCCCACCTTCAGAGACTGTCCATCAGCAGTTACTTGCAAAAAAAATCAAGGATAAATGGACTAATATTAAGATGTTATAAAAAACATTTTAAAGGGAGAACTTCCAAGCAGTTGTAGTCACCTGGTTCCGAAAGGCATTTGGCCGACACCAAGGGAATTCTTCAACACTGTTTTAAAGTAGGTTTGTGCAAAGCAATTAGCTGTACCTCTAAAAAATTATATCTCTCAAATCTCTGGCACAGCAAGATCTAAAAGGAAACACTAGCAAGCCTAGCACTATTTCTTCCCCCTCCTTTCCATTGGGCTTTGCTATATTGTAATCCACGTGGGAAGCCACAGCTACCAGCTGTTTTGCTGCAGTAAGGAATCTCCCTTATCCTGTAAATCTTGAACAAGAGCCCATGAATAACAAAACATATGAATGGTTAAGGCTGAAAGGGACCTTTGGAGATGGTTTGGTCTATCTAGAGCCACTACACTCTTAGGAAAAGCATCAGCAGCTATGCTCACTTGCAGACCACACATACACCCCCCCCCCCCCCGATACTACAGTAAAGGCGCTAGACTCATCCTACCAATATTTGAACTTTGTGTCATGTGAAAGGCATTAAACCCACCAAAAAGGTCCATGATTGGCTTTCAAGGACAGCCTTTCCAAAGCTGTCTTACCGCACCTGCAGATTCAAAAAGAAATACAAAACCTGCCATAAACAGCAGCTCTGCGGAAGTGCCCTTTATTTAACTCATGCTAGCAGCACCATCTAGTGCATTACACGTAAATAGACCCTTTTTTTTTTTATTATTACTTTTTACATAGGTTACAAAACATGCAGTAAAATTAATACCACACGGTGATTTCTAGTAAAATTTTAAAAATTTGGTTATAGCACTCCAGCAATAACCACCTTTCATCAGATCAAGAAGCCAACACAAAGTTGAAGAATAAGTGTCTTCATTTATTTCTGTGAATTTCACAATCAACTCATAATTTTCACCTCATCACATCTTTTATCATCTCTCTGCAGAAATATTTCAGTTCTTCGGGGCATGCTTTCATCCTGTGTTCAGACTTTGCTTGCACAGCTTTGAAGTGAGATAGACATTACCAAGTGGAGTGCCTTTTGTGTCCTGGCCTTCATCATCAGAAAGGAAAATGCTTCCTTAAGCTAGCCAACAGCTGCAGTGCTGACCAGACATTTTTACCAACCTGTCCACTCCGGTAGCACAGGCAGACACACCGAAGTGAACCTTTGACTGAACACCACCGTGTCAACTAAACCGTTTCACTAAGTGCTATTTCCAGTTGTTTCTTGAATGTTTCCAAAAATGGTGGTTCCATCATCTCCCTGGGCAGCCTGTTCCAGTGTTTAACTAACCTTTCTGTGAAAAAATTCTTCTTGATGTCCAACCTGAACCTGTCCAGGCATAGCTTGAGGCCACTGCCTCTTGCCCTGTTGCTGGTTGCCTGGGAGAAGAGATCTACCCTCACCTTGCTACAGCCTCCTTTCAGGTAGTTGTAGACAGCAATAAGGTCTCTTCTGAGCCTCCTGTTGTTTTGAGTGAGCCGTGGGCCGCCAGCTTCTCCAGGAGAGTGCTGTGGGACAGAGTATCAAAGGCTTTACTGAAATCCATGTAGACACATCCACAGCCTTTCCCTCATCCACTAGGCAGGACACCTGGTCATAAAAGGAGACAAGGTTGGTCAAACATGACCTACCTTTCCTAAACCCATGCTGTGGGCCTGATCCCCTGGTTGACCTGTAAGTGCTAATAAACTACTGAATGCCACCTAAATGGCCAGACTTCTTCATAAGCTGCCTGAAAGGGTAACTAAGGTGAGGTGGTAAAGTCTTTACCTAGGTTATGGTAGGAAAGAATGATACCCTAACCCCACATTTAGTAAGAGATAATTTGGATGGTTGAAGCAAACTTGCTTAGTGTTTCATAGAATCACAGAATGGTTTGGGTTGTAAGGGAACTTAAAGATCATCTAGTTCCAACTCCGCTGCCGCAGGCAGGAACACCTTGCACTAGACCGGGTTTCTCAGAGCCCCGTCCAACCTCGCCTTGAAACTTCTAGGGATGGTGAATCCGCAGCTTCTCTGGGCAACCTGTTCCAGTGCCTCACCACCTTCAAAGTGAAGAATTCTTTCCTAGTATGTATTCTAAATCTGCAGTCTTACAGTTTGAAGACTTTCCCCCCTGTCCTGTCACTACATGCCTTTGTGAGAAGCCTCTCCCCTTCCTTCCTGTTGGCTCCCTTCAGGTACTTTAAGGCCACAAATCAGTCACGCTGAAGCCTTCCCTTTTCCAGACTGAACTATCTCAAGTCTTTCCTCATGGGAGAGGTGTCGTATCCCCCTGATCAACTTGGTGGCCTTCCTCTGGACTCACCGCCAGGAGAAAAAAAAAAAAAGGGGGGGGGGGGGGAGCGGGGATTGGAATAAGGCTAAAAGACAACAGAAACCCAGAGAACAGCAACACCCAGAGCCAGGGAAAGCCACGGTCACTTTGCCCCACTCAAGGCTTTCACGAAGGGCTCCAACCAACACTCGACGGAACCGCCTGGGTGCTGTGTGCCCTGAGGGTGACCTGCCTGGGCAGGGCGCTTGTACCAGGTGACCCGCTGCGGTCCC
This sequence comes from Empidonax traillii, assembly GCF_003031625.1. Taxonomy (NCBI): domain Eukaryota; kingdom Metazoa; phylum Chordata; class Aves; order Passeriformes; family Tyrannidae; genus Empidonax; species Empidonax traillii. The sequence goes on from NW_020955579.1 coordinate 59,551, forward strand.
TTCCAGCCCGATCCATTCTGCGCACACTACACATATCTGTACAGTGACGAGAAATAAAGGTCTCGCTTTTTTTTTTGTTTAGTTGGTTGGTTTGGTTTTTTTTTTTGAGAGGGCAGGGGGGGTAAAAAAAAAAAAAAATCAGCTCGGGGGAACCTGCCAGGGAGTAAAATGGCGGGCGAGCCCTCAAGCGCCCGCCCCTCCGCCGTGACGCGCGGAGCGTAAACAAAGCGGCGCCCTGTGGGAAGAGGGAAGCGCTACGTGCAGGAAGAGGGAGCCTCCATCTTAGGCGCTCGCCGCGGCGGCGGGATGGCGACGGATAGCCGGGAGGAGAAAGGTATGAGGCGGTGGGAGCGCCAGCACTCGAGCTGGCCCCGGGGGGAGGAGGGAAGGCTCGGGCGGGAGAGGGGGGGGTTCCCCCCCCCTCTCCCGCCCGAGCCTTCCCTCCTCCCCCCGGGGCCAGCTCGAGTTGCTGGCGCTGGGCCTTCACGCCGGGAGACATCCGCCTCCTCCCGGAGGGGCGGCGGGGTCGGGAGTGGGTCTTCGAGGGCGATTTTCAGAGGGGAGCGCTCCCTGTGCTGCGCCGGTTGTGCTGGGGGTGGCGGGGCCCCGGGTGACGAAGGCAAGGGGCAAGGTGACTCGAGCGGCGGGGATGAGTTCGTGGGCCCTAAGTTTTACCTTTTCGCGAGTTACACTCCTTGATGTCTTCCCGCAGAAAGTACCCTGTGCTTTTATTACTATTAATAATAATAATAATTTCTACTTGGATCGCTACGCCTTTTTTTTTTTTTTTTTTTTTTTTTTTTTTTTTTTTTTTTTTTTTTTTTTTTTTTTTTTTTTTTTGCTTGGTTTTTGCAGGATTTTCTGTAGAGGGGTGAAGTTACTTTGCTAAAGCAGGAGCTGGCGTTGGAATTTTTTGGGGCGATTTTCAGGATTGGTTGGTTGTCAGATTTGGCTTTTTGCAGTCAGCTCTGCCTTCTGGGTGCTGCGGATAAATGTGTTTGACTTGAAAGGAATCTGTCGTTTACAGGGTCATTGGTCCGGAATAATAATCTGGATTATTTAATTAATCTGGAATAATTGCACTGGAATAGTATAATCACAGCTCTTATAACCGACTGCCGCTATACAGGGAAACTAAAGTGATCCGCGCGTTATCTGTGGGATTATATCAGTCACACCTCACAAAATAGTCCATTTAACAAACAAACCCAAAGTTTAGATGTAGAGGATTGCAGTTTGGTGGTTAGTGCAGATAGTGGCAGAGTTATAAAAAAGGTGAAGTATCACTATGGTGTTGTGATTTGCTTAGTGTTGGTTTGGATTTCTGTGGGGAATACGTTTCATGTAAAGATTTTTGCAGGACATGTGTCCAGGAAACGTCTTTGTCAGAGTGGTGAAGGTTTGCTGTCTCTAATATTTATTGTGAAACTATATCACATGGAAAATTCCCAATAGATTGTGTTAGAGCTGATAAATAAAGTTATTGCTGGTGCTCGATCCTTAATGGTATCATTGTAAATTTGGTAAATTAAGATACAATCAGGTTGTATTGAAGCAGATCTGATCTGCCACAATGGATGAGCAGTGAATTTGGAATGTTATAAATCTGTAAATTTCTGTTCATGTAATTATTTATCCACTTAGGGTTGAATTTTTTTTTTCTTAGTATTTTTTAGTCACTGACAGTGGTCAAGTCATAAATAGCAGATGAGATTTTTTTTTTTTTTGCTTTAATTTGCTTTTAATTAGTTGTCCTGTGAGAAGGATTTTTTTGATTGAATAGTGAGTGTTGATGCATGTTTGTTTGCAACTGAAGCTTTGGCTGTTCGTCCTCCCTTTGGAAGAGAAATGCTATTTCACTGCTTTAAAAAGGTAGCAATAAAGCTTGCAGACCTGTTTAGTTTGAAATCGTCCTGTCTTATCTTCTGTGTGTGCCAAATCAGACTTTTTTGCTTGGACCTTCTGGTGAATAGATCTAACACTAGTGGCCAGTAGAGGAGAAATGGCCTCCAGAGCTACTTGCTGTTTTGGGTGAGATACACTTGTTCATGGAGGGATCAAAAAAAAAGATGAGTTGCAGGAGAGCCCTGTTAGGAGTATCTTCAATGAAAAGAACTCCATTGGTCCTTTTCCCTTCAGTGGTGTTGAACTGTAAAATAATCTGTCCTCTGCCATTTTTCTACTTCTGTATTTTGCCTGATACTTCTCTGAGATAGTGTAGCTCATCAGGTTGAACACTAGCAGTGGCAGTTCAGTGAGAGGAATCGTTTTGTGGAAGTCAGCTGAGCAGTATGTCCGATGCAAGTGAGAGACAAGAACCAGGCTGCTAAATAGGTCTAGAAATGTGTTTTTAGATAAAACAGGTCAATATATCTACAGAAGGGGACAGGGGAAACTTATCCTGCTCCTGTCTCTTGCGTACTTGTTAAAGGTTCCAACTACAAATGAGGCCCATCTAACGTGGAAGGGATTTATCAGAGTGTGTGTGCCAGACTTGCATTTTCTGTTAAATTTTCCTTCTGGTTTATTTCTGAATGAACTGATACAGGAGTCTTTTACCACCTCTGAATGCTGCTGCAGTAGGTAGGTTAAATGTCGTATACTCAAGTATGCTGCTGTCTCACCAAGAGGGAGGTAAACCTGACGTTCGATATGTGTGATCTGAGATGGATGTTTAATACGTTTAATATTTTAATCCTAGTGCACCTCTTTTTCATTAGTATCCAGTTAAAAAGAATCTTGTGCTCTGGACTTGCCAAGTCTTCCTTTTGAGGGGAAGCAGAATGCAAGCCAGGAAATTGCAGTCTAGCAGTTGCACACCCATGAATCTGACTCTCATATATTTATCAGCAACAACAAGAATATTTGCTGTGGATATATAGGTATCTTCAAATATAAAGGGCTGTTCCCAAGAGAATTGTGGTGCAGGTTTGTGTTGCATTTGAACACCAGCCATCTGTAAACTGCCAGGAAAGGTTTCATCCACCTCTGTCTGCACAGCTTCCTTTGCATTAGCTACACCAGTTGGGCAGCTCAGGGATCACTGCATTCCCCTACCACTGCAAATGTGGAGAAGTGCCAGCAGGAAAGTTAGCACATATGCTGGCTTTAGATTTGGTAGTATATAGCAGAGAGATAATTATAGTACTAACTTTTAATTATGTGGTTTGTGTATTTTTTTTAATATCAAGCTGTAAAGCTGCTTTTGTGTCTCGGCTCAAGATTTTGTGATAGACAAGTTGCCAAACTGTGGAGGGCTTGGATTTGCTGCATTGTCCCAGTTTCATCCAGTACAGGAGTCCTTACCTGCGTCTTCTACAGATAATGTCAACTAGCTGAATCCTTGGAATTTGCTTTCTTTTTCATGAGCACAGAAAATAGAATTGATCATAAAGTGAAAAGAACTAAGAATTTTGAGTTTAGGAGAAAAAACAGGAGATTCCAAAATTTAATAAGTTTTTATTAGTTTTCCCTTCATGTGCTTAGGCTTAGTTCACTCCTCTTTTTTAAAGTGCTTGAAACATAGATCTGCTACCTTAAAGCCGGTGAGTCCTTCTGCTAGAATCACCATATATCCTTTTGTTTCAGGCAAAGTGAAACAGTTGGAAACAGTTGAAACAGATTTTAAAAGTTGTGTGACCAAAGGCAGTCCTTTACTGCTTCTAGCATGGATTTTCTTAAACATTTGCCCTTTTGATCAAGGTACATTAGTTGTGTTGTTTTGGTTTGGTTTTTTTTTCAGAACAGATCAAGAGTTAATGATGCAGCAAATAAGTACTACTTTCCCCTTCTTCAGTGGGGTGACCTACCTTATATTCTTGTTGTTAAGTTACCCTGTTGTGTTTTTTTTCTACTTCGAAGTGAATGATACCTTAGAGTTTTGATGTTTTGATTTTTTTAATTTTTGTAGATCTTAGAAGTAGTTATGTAGTAAAGGTAGATTTTAGAGTAGCAGCAATATTATCCCTTTACCCTTAACACACCAGCTCAAACCCCTGTTACCCATTCCCAAATCAATTCCCTAAATTCCTTAGCCTGTTTAGTCTCTTTTTCAAGGCAGAACATCCTAACCCTGTGCAAGAAGATACAGACATAGACCCAACAACCTTCAGGCCTAGAATTCTGGAAGGCCTCCAAGGACATTATGTGCTCTGAGGAAGATGAAGAAGAGGGGGTCCCAAAACGCCCCCAGACCCAATTTCCAAGAGGCGTGGCGGGGGCAGAACCTGGATGGTGGCAGGACGGGGATTGGGCGAAAACCATTATAAAACTGTGAACATCTCAATTTCGGGAGCGCTTGCTGGGGGTATTCCTGAAAGCCTGGGGGCTCATTAAAACCTTTGTATCCTTATCTTATCTCCTACCTAACTTGGCTTGGAGTCTTTTTTCCTCACAGCCATTTAGGCAACATGAACCACAAACCGCACCCTCCTAACACATCAAGGGCAACAAAAATAGTGGATCAGGAAGGGAAATAATTTAAGGTGCAGGTTTCAGGATTTTAAAGAGATGAGGTTCCCTCCTCTCTACTAATGGCACTCAGGCTATCTCCCAGTCTCCTCTTTTCTCAGATTTTGTACAGGACTTTTATGTTAAGCTTTCATTTGTAGGTCAGCTTTCCAGCAAAGCTTGTGTGACGTGAGGAGCCAACTTGGATCTTATTCAGAGGTCTAAATGCGTACTATGATGTATTTTAATTCTTTTATTTGCTCTGCTTGCTCTTTCCAGCTGAAATTGTGGAAATAAATCAAAAAGATGTTAATTTTTGCTTTGTGGCAGATCTGTAACCCTAAAGGAAATGTTTGGGCTTCTGAATACTCGTTCTGTAGTTTACATGTCCAGATTTCTTATAGTTGTTTTGACTTTCTTATTTTTGTGTATTTTCAGATGGTGAACTGAATGTTCTGGATGATATTTTGACCGATGCTCCTGACCAAGATGATGAGTTGTATAACCCTGATAGTGAGCAAGATAAAAGTGAGAAAAAGGGTAGGTGACTTTGGTAGTGAATGTCCCTAAGGAACATAAATGGTAAAAAATACGTGTCTTATTATAGGTAAAGTCTTTGGAGTAGCAGATTTTATAACCTGATTCCAGGAGTGAGAGTTTCAAAAGTCTTTATTTCCACGAACATGAGTTTTTTTTCATCTGACCTTCCAAATAAACGTCAACTCTGATTCCTTTTGTCTCAAAAGCAATTGCTGAGTCTGGCTTGTTTTGAATTCATTTGCTGTTAGAAAAGGACTGTCCTTTTTGGTTTGATGAAGTGAGGTGGACGTGGAGCAAGGAGGTCCCGAAATCTGGTTCCAGCTCCGGTTATTGACTTGGCTTTAGACCAATCCCATAGGCATTTAATTTAGAATTCCCATATATAAAATTTAGAAAACACCTACCAAAGCCTAAAGGATTGCTCTGATAAAGAAAAATGTATGTTTTTGAACATGAGCTGTCTGTGAGGAGCAGGTTTGAGTGTTGCTGCAAAGCCTACAACTGGGAGATGCTTCCTATGACTGCAGCAGGGGAATTAGCTAAAATAGAGGAAGTAGGAGCCTCTGAGCAGTTTTTGTTTTAACACAGGAAATAACATTGAACTTGATATTTCTTTCTATTTAAGGATCAAAAAGAAAAACTGACAGGATGGAAAATGCTGAAAGCAAGAGGCAAAAACCTTCTGTGCATTCATCAAGGCAGATGATGCCAAAACCTCCCAGTTCGTCAGTTAGCAATAACAAGAGAATAGTGAGTACCAAAGGAAAACCAGTATCAGAATACAAGAGTGAGGAGTATCAGAGGTCCGATAGAAACAAGCGCCCCGACACCGATCGAAAGATGCGGATGACAACCAGTTCCAGGGAACCTTATAAAGCGCAACCAGAAAAAACCTGCATGAGGAAGAGGGATATTGACAGAAGGGCAAAGTCTTCTACGCCGGAAGGTTCAGAGGTATTAAATGTTCTTGCTGCCTTATAAATGAAGCGGTTTTGTGAGACTTTTATAAGGCACGTTCTCTTAGGACTGTGTGTGCATCCTGACAATGTTGTATGACTGCTGATTCACTTTTTCTTTAAACATCAGAGAATCAGGCATGATGTGGATAGAAGACCAAGCAGATCTAGCCATTCTTCTAAAGAAGAGGTGAACTCTGAGGATTATTGCTCGGATCACGAGACTGGCAGTAGTGGTTCCTCTGAACAAGGCAACACAGAGAATGAGGAGGAAGGAATGGAAGAGGAGGAAGATGATGAAGGGGAGGAGGATGAAGAGGTGGAAGAAGATGGGGAGGAAGATGAAGAAGAGTACGAACAGGATGAGAGAGATCAGAAGGAAGGAAATGACTATGACACACGGAGCGAAGCCAGCGATTCTGATTCTGAATCAGCCTCTTTCACAGATGGGTCAGTCAGATCTGGGTCTGGTTCAGATGCATCAGGTAGGAATCATCACGTATGCTAGTCTGAAATACCTTGCCATTGAAAGTTTGGCTGCTTTTAAAAATAACCACTTCCTGACTATGTCAAAAGTAGACTGTGGTAGCACAAGTCAGTAAGATGTTGATTATGAAATACCATAGGCAAGGAAAAAATGCACTGAAAAGTGCTATTTTTTTACACCCAAACTTTTGAATATCTCGATTACCGTATTGAGGATTCATAGTGTTCTTGACTGATTTGACCTTGCTGTTCAGTGCTTCGAAACATTAAAATTAGTGTTTCCTTGAGTACCTAGTGGCTTAGCTTCCCACGCAATTCATTCTAAGTTGGTGTTAAGCTGTTCAGTATTCATCGAGATGAGTGACCAGGCAGACTGGTGTAATATAAGCACTGTCTCCTCGGGAAAGTATAGCTGAATCCTAAACAGTGACTGCCTTCAGCGCAGGAAATCTAACCCAAAGTTGAAAATGTTACCTAAAAGGGCAAATTTGGAAGGAGAGAAATGTTTTAAGCAGAAACTGGAAACAGATGCTTTACAGTTGTATATTATGACTGGTCCTGACTTACAGATGTGAAGTGCTAATGACGTAAATACTTTTGGGTTTGGCTGTTCGTTGTTTGTTTTTTTCCAGGAAAGCAACTTGCAATCCTGTTAAGATTCCTATTGTGTATCTTCCTTGTCTGAAGTCTCCATAGGTGGTCATCCTCCTTAACATGCTGCCTTTTTTAGCTCAGCTCTGCTGTTTGGAATTAGAGAACAGCAAGGTGTAACCTAAAGACAAGTGAAGCTGTAATAACTGTTCTGAAAAGCCCTGTGGTATAACATAACACTTTTTTAGAGTGGAAATAATTACCTGTGTGCCACAGTGTTTTGTTTTCTTATCTCTTGTCATTTTGTTGAGCTCTGAGCAAATGAGCCCGTATCACTATTGCAACGTGGTTTGTGCTCGATGTTGCACATTTGGGTGAAGGCTGGAGAGAAGAGCTAACCCACCCTTACTAAAACACCTGGAAGATAAATTCTGTCTCTAAACATTGCACAGAATTACTAGTTTTGTGGTGGTCATCTTCCTTTTGTGAATGAAGAGCTTGAGTAATTAGCATTTGCTTCTTTTGCGCATGGTAGTTTTGCAGCAACGACCACGATTTTAATGTGCAAGCCAAATGCTAATGTCACTTTTACTGATGTTTTCCTGTCTCAGTACTTTTTAATCTCAATTTTGCCTAATACTTGGTGTTTAAAATATTGCTTTTATTTGTTATGGTTTCTTTTTAGATGAGAAGAAGAAGGAGAGGAAGAGAGCTAGGGGTATCTCTCCCATTGTTTTTGACAGAAGTGGAAGTTCTGCATCAGAATCGTACGCAGGTATTCTTTCCTTTTATTGCTTGTCATCGTGACTTGCATCAAATCTTAAGGTGTAATCTTAAATAAATGTAACTGGCTGTAGAGATTTATGGGGTATGTAGCTTTGTATAGTTTGGTATTTACTTCTGGCATGTTGTGTGTGGATACCTTTTGGGGGGGAGTAGGCTTTCTTGTTACTTTAATGCTATTCTGTTGCTTAAGTGGAATTTTCACTTTTTTTTTTTTTTTTTTTTAAACTTGGAAGATGATGATTCAGTGACTAGTTTTCTGAGTAGGAAATTGTTCAAATACTATTTTAAAAACCAATCCCAAACCAAACAACCCAAAAACAAAACCAAAAAAAACCAAAACAAAAACACTCGTGCACATTGAATAGTATTTTTTGTGTGTGTGGGTGCGCGCCAGAAAGCATAATTTGTCATGAATGAAAATTGTATGTGACAAGGCTGTAGAAATTGTATATTATCTCTATTAAGGCTCAATCTGAACAAATGTACTTTGGCTAAACACAGGTTCAGAAAAGAAGCATGAGAAATTATCATCTTCCGTTCGTGCTGTCCAAAAAGGTATCATTTAAATTTGAATTTTTAATGCATGCCCCATAGCAAACCATTGTCTCTGTTGATTGAATTACCTGTAAGTAGTGATGTTCCGATATAAATCAGTTTGAGCACGTAATTGTTCTGAGCATGATAAGTGAACCTTGAGCTACTTTTGCATGTGTTGAGAGTGATATGCGAAAAGTTCAGTCACTTTGCTCCTTGCAGAGGCAGCAAATTAGAAAAGAAAGTGCTTAAATCTGAAAAGAGGAACGTTTCAGCATTCTCTATTGGACAACTTGTGCTTGTTGTGTGTGTTACCCAGTATTTGCTCAAAGGCTCTTTAAGCAAGGAAATAAGTCCAGTATATCGGAACATCACTGAGTCATGCTGATTTTTTTTATTTTTTTTTTTACCTGGATATCTAAGTTTTGTTTCCGTTTCCCCTGGCATTTTGTGCTCTACAGCTTAGACTTGAAGTCGGGTGGCTGTGATAATATATAAGTAGGAATTGGGTGGGATACTGTGTATTTTGAAGGAAACAAACAACCATCTGCACTCAAAGCAACATGCTTGGTAACTAAGTATTTACACTCCAGCTTATTTGATACTCTGTTTTTTTTCAGACCAAACCAGTAAACTTAAATACATTCTCCAAGATGCAAGATTCTTTCTCATCAAAAGTAATAACCATGAAAATGTATCACTTGCTAAAGCAAAGGTATGTTGAATTTTCTTCAAAAACTTTGTTTTCAAACACACCCATTTTAGGATAGAAGAGCATGGCTTCTTTTCTGCATCAGATCTCAGTAGGTGCAGAGATAAAAGCTACTTCACTCTGGTGGTTCCGCTTCCACTGCAAACTAGAAAAGTTTCTAGGCCGTCAGTCATTTGTCTTTATAAGAGTGGAGTTAAAAAGGGGCCTCGGAGTCTCTTTGGTAAGGTCCTAAGCCAGCCTCCATCGGGAATGCTGGAATGGTGTTTGCTCCCCTTCTTCAGTACCCCTCTTTCTATCTGTGTGCTATGAGGAAGTTCAGAAGGTTGTTCTGTCTTTTTTCTAATGCTGTAAAAGTAATTTTTCTCAGTTGATTCAGGGAGCTGAAGCCTTACTGTGGAAATGTATGCCTGGCAGTGCTTGTATGAGTTCTTTGGGAGGAATTCCAGAGCACTGGACTTAAGTTGTTGAGGAATTGCACTAGATGTCTGTTGCATTAGACCACTCTGGTGGTTTTGTATTGGCATGGAACAACTTTCAGAGGAAATATCGTATTTGCTGTTACACAATATACACAGAGTAGGCGATGCTATTAATGAAGATTTTTTGAAATAGGATGGCATTAAAATGATAAAACAAATCTTAAAACTCCTGGACAGATTTGGCTTGTACCACTGCCCCCACCTTTCTGTGTCTGATCTGTGCAGTGAACATCATTGTGATTGGTTTTTGCTTTATCTCTGTAAAGGGGTATATCCTTTCTGTGCCTTATCCATGCTTGGGGCTGCAGTAGTATTCTTGTTCCTAAAGTTCTTGGAGGGATTGTTTTTTTCTCAGTGTATAAGTATCAGTGCTTTGCCACTGCATTTCTGTGAAACTTGCTTTTGTGGTGCCAATATAAGACGTTGTTCTAGTTCACAGCAGGCTAAAGCCATATAATCTGACTAAAAGCTAGTAAAAAAAAACCAGATAGTTCTCTGGTGACTCTAATGAATTGCCAGTCAAACAAACATTGATCTGAGCTCAGAGCAGGACATGTATACACACTTTCACTAAGAACAGTAAGGGGAGGAACATTTTCCTTGGTATATCCTAGATCCTATTCTGAGGCTCAAGTTTGTTTGCCTAGAGAATGGACTGAGGAGTAATTCAGTAATCTGGTGTTCTATATATCAGCTCAGCTGGTACTTTTAAACAGATTGGGGTTTATTGTGCACAGCTACATAATGGCTGGTGGAAGAGGTAGTAGTTAATAGGTGGAGATGTGGAAGGCTGAACCAAATGGTTTGAGTTGTCTCGTCAGTTTAAAATGTTACTCTGGTATCTCTTATGTTGCTGGCCTTTCACTGAAACAGTTTTAAAGTCTGCTAACTGCTCCCAACAAATCTGCAATACTATACTGAAGTCTGCCTGCCCACCTTTAAGTATGTATGCTACTGGTTTTTCGTAATTTGTGTATGTTATATAATACATGAACTCCCAAAGTCACTTAAAACATACATGAAAACCTTTGCCTTTAGTATTTTTAAGGTATCTGTCCATCATTATAATGTTTTGATTTTAATTACAGATGGTCTCAAAGCATCTTACAAAAAAAGTTCCAGAAAAATTGAAAAACCAGTGTTCTAAAAGTTTCAGCACAAGGCAGGCTAAAATTATTTCCTGAAGGACATGAATTTAGCAATATGTTTCTCTTTCCATTATCTTCTATCCCAGTACACTATTTTGGTCTTGTTTTCCTCATCTGCACTATATATTTCTGTTAGCTAAATCCCTTGAGATGAACTCTTTATGTTTTGATGGTGGGGCGGGTGTTGTTCTGTTTTAGGGAGTATGGTCAACACTTCCAGTGAATGAAAAGAAGCTTAATGCTGCATTTAGATCAGCAAGGAGTGTTATTTTGATATTTTCTGTAAGAGAGAGTGGCAAATTCCAAGGTAAGGGAAAGTGATTTATTACCAAGGTAAGTAAAAGTGAGTTTTATGTGCCATAGATTTTCTGTTGTATCTTTGTTACAATTCGTATGAAATCCTTTAGGATTTGCAAGATTATCTTCAGAGTCCCATCATGGAGGATCACCTATACACTGGGTGCTGCCTGCAGGAATGAATGCAAAAATGTTGGGAGGTGTCTTTAAAATTGACTGGATTTGCAGGTAATTGTTCGTTTATGTTGCTGTCCGTAACAAGGCATTATAATACCACTTCTGCATGTTACTCACTCGAGTGCTGACCGCATCCTTCTGAAACTCGATTCAACCAGAGGTGTGTCCTCCAATCTCCCCAAAACCACGCCTCCTTGTTACTCTCCTTGGGACTCAGGTCTGTACCTGGCATGTGCAATGGAAAGTACGTTTGGGTTTTTTTAATGTAGACAATGCGTTATAGAAAGAATCTGTATATTTTTAATGTAAACAGTTTTTTAACACTTGATTGCATTCCTTCACTGATCTTTTGCACTGAAACCAGAAAATTGTATTCTGAATGTTTGAGTAAAATAGCTGCTCACTTGAACAGACAGCAGTGAATGTAAGGGAAAAAAATCCTTTAAGGACAAATCTGTCTTCATCTGACTGAACGAAGAAAATGCTCCTGTTGTAAAATAACATATGAAATAGTACAGGTATTTTGTATAATGTGTAAGATGTGAGCAGTTATGTTCATTGATGTAACTGAGTATGTTTTCACACAAAAGGTTTTAAAACTCTCTTAAGGGTAAAAGTTATAGTAGTCCTGTGTGGTGTAGCATGGTTGTACAAGCACTTCAGACTGCCTGAAAGACTGAACACAGGAAAAGGGAGACTTCGAAATAGAGAAAAATCTAAGTTGGAAAGGTCCTCTGGAAGCTATTGACTCCCACCTCCAGCTCAAAGCAGTTCTAGCTTCATAGTTAGGTCACATGCTCAGAGGCTTTTTTCAGTAGGTACCATGAGCTACCACATCCCATAGAGACTGGTCAGTTTATTCAGATGGTGAGATAACAAACAAGCACAATCTCGGTAGTGCACAAAGACCAAAAAAATTTTCTTTGAAAGGATGGCGTGACGTAGTATGGACTATATTAGTTAATATCGGAAGAAGACAAAGTGAAATCCCCAGTTACCAATACATACTGCATAAGAATACATTCATAGACCTGACAGTACAGAGGATAACGATGATATTTGGTATGCAATACCCTACTGTATGCGTTTTTAAATCTTTCCTTAATGAAAAACAGAGGCAAAAATATAAATGGTGCCACTTGCATATTTAGGCGGGAATTGCCGTTCACTAAGTCTGCTCACCTGACCAATCCTTGGAACGAACATAAGCCAGTAAAGATTGGACGCGATGGACAGGTTTGTTAATTATTACTTTTTTTTCTATAACCCATATCTTCTAGTGCTTGCTTTCAGCTTTGTTTGTGCAGAAGATTAGGAATGTTTTAAATCAGTTGTTAACTTGCAGTAGAGGGCTGTAGCAAAGGCACTCTGCTTCTTTCTAATGCCGTTGTTGAAGAAGGAAAAAGAAAACAATATGGTGCCAGTTCTGTTGTCATCTTTGTGATTAGCAGTGTTTGCTTTAAAATTGTGACATTTTGGATTTGAAATGTAATGTACCTTGCATTGTATGGTGCGCAAACCATATAGTATCAGTTTTTAAGAACAAGTTCTGGTGTTTCCAGCTGTGTTTTGCATTGCATTTTTTTTTTTCATATGAACTATTGCTTAGGAATTAGAATTCCATTAAAAAGTATATGCTAAGCATATTTTAAGTGGGGGTGACTCTTTGTCTTGTCAGACAGACAGAATGCAGGTATGTAACTGCTGTCGTCGAGTAACCGGGCCTTGGGTAAAATAACGGGTTCTGCTTTCTTACAACAAGGTGGGAGTTGTATGATCCCCATATTGTATGGAAAATGTCAATTCTGTACTGCGTTGTTTTGCCCGTACATGCATTTACTTTGTTGTGTAGCAGAAGTAAAACAGTAATATCGCTCTTGTTTTTAGTTTAGAGTGAATTTAAAAAAAAAAAAAAAGGATTTCGGTTAACTTTGTTTCTTTTAAATGGTCAAGGAAATATATTTTTTTGACATTTTGTCCACTTCACAGTAGAGTTACAATCTGGACATGGGTTTCATCTTTTTTTCATCAGATTACTATGCTGTTAGGTTCTGGACAAGCATTGTCTGATGCTTGCTCTCTGTGATTTCAACTCTGCTTATTTCCTGGAGCGGTTGTCATTTATCCATTTACATTTATGTAAGTCTGAGTGGATCTCTCTTCTGAGGATGTGTATGTTGAATTCTGCCTTTACAGCATCGTTTGGGAAGGCATTACCCAGGCCTGCTAGTCAGCAGGTTGAAGAAGCACTTTTTTGTATTGTTTCGCACCTGGCTCCTGCTAGTTTCATTTGACGACCCCAAGTTCTTGTACTGGAAGAGAGAGTCAGCAAATTGATCTCTCTCCTTCTCTCCTCCAAATAACTTGTGGTGTCCAATGCTCCCATTATATCCACCTTGTTCCCTGTGCCCCACGTATTTCTCTTTCAATCCAGGCTGAAGAGACACGCCATGGTCAGTTATTGCATGTAGGAATTGTTACACTCATTCAGTTATTCTTGGTGCCCTGCTTTGAAACTTTACCATTTCTACTATCCCCCTATTTTTTTGAGATGCAGGGGTCAGAACTGCACCCGATATTTAAGGTGTGGGTGGAACATGAACTTCCAGTGTGGTGTAATGATTTTCTTGTTTTATGTTCCTTTCCTAATAATCCTGAACACATAAATTGCTTGTTTTGACTGATGTCAGACATTGAGTCGATATTCTCATGGACCTGTCTACCATACAAAGAACTCATTTTGAGTGGTAATAGTCAACTTCATCAGGCCACAGCTTTATATGTGAAGCTGGGGTGGATTTTTTTCCTGCATCTGTCACTTTTCTTTCTGTAATAGGTGATCATTTTCTTTGTGATGAAAAACAGTCCTCTGATTTTTGTAGCAAAACAG
>NW_020955579.1:73715-155741 GCF_003031625.1 Empidonax traillii
TTTTTTTTTTTTTTTTTTTTTTTTTTTTTTTTTTTTTTTTTTTTTTTCTTAAAAAGAAGTGTGTGTTGTCAGTGTATTTGGGGAAGAGTTTCATTTCTTCGGTTTATAAACCCCTACTGAACTTCTAACTAATTCTAGGAAATTGAGCCGGAATGTGGAACCCAACTTTGTCTTCTCTTCCCTCCCGATGAAAGTATTGACTTGTATCAAGTCATTCATAAAATGAGGCACAAGAGAAGAATGCACTCACAACCCCGATCAAGAGGACGCCCATCCCGTCGAGACCCCGTTCGGGACGTGGGAAGGTTAGAAACGTTCTTTGGACTGATAATAGGCACATGTATCAGAATAACGTGATGGAGGAATGTGATTCGTCAAAGCTTTCCCTGCGATAAAGAAGAGAGAAAATCCTCAAATCAAGCTGCATGGACAAGTTTGTGGCTTCATTGAGGATTTCACATGGTTCCCCGGTCTGTCATTTTTCAAGAGGAAAATGGGGATCTTTGCTTTTGCAGAAAAAAAGCTCTTAAAGTGCTGTCTCTAGTTTAGACTAGATCATTTGTTGAGCTAATGCAACATGTAATGCTAGCTGTAGGTAAGCTTGGCTTGATTATGAGCAGGCTAGATGGAGAGGAGGAAATATTTATATGCCAAAAATGTGTTAATATCTTGTAAAAGCCTTTTCTTTCAGGTGTGTCTCTGGATAAGCCTTATCAAATATGGGACTTTTATAAGGATCACTTAGAATTTTGCAGAAGATGCCGCCTCATTTTGAGGATAAAATATTTAAGTTATTTTGATATTCAAGAGGAGCATTATTGGGACTGTTTCAAATTGTGTCACCGTGATGTGTTAACCCCATTGCCAAATATTCTCTAACATGTAACCACTGAATTCACACATCTTGCTGAGCTTCTGAAAACAGTAGGTTCTTCCCAAAAGGGATCAAGTGGCCCTTGGAGACCCGGCAACAAACCAAAAAGAATGGCTGTTGCTGTGTCTGTATATACAACCTTTCCAGATGCTGGCAGTACCTGTGGACTTTAAATATTTTTAGAGGATCGACATGGTTATTGATCACTGCTATATGAACTTAACATCACTTTCCAGAAAAAAGGGGGTATAACTTGTTACAGAATTGGAGAAGTCTTGGCAAAGAACTGATATTAGCCCTTCTGCCAAACACCTTTTCCCCGTGGTAGCCACTTTGCATACAGACTGATGTATGGTTTGGGCTGAAACCTTTGGTTAAGTTTCCTTTCTGTGGAAACGTCCTGTGGTAGGTACAGAGCCCCAACAAGAGTCCCCATTTCCTTGAGCTTTAAAAAAAAAAAAAAGGACACTGTAACGAGTAGGTAGGAGGAAACCTGGCAGCACCCCCCTATTTTTGGCTTTAAAGGACTGAACACCGAGATGGCTTTTGGAGTTAAGCTAAGAGGTTTCCAGTGCAATAAAGTATATACAAGTGAAGGTTTTGCAATGGACTGCAAACTATACATATAACACCACCACACCTTCTCAAGCCTGCCAGGGCCTCCATTTATGTGTGTGGCTTACAGCTTAAAGTCAGTAGTTGGACTACTATATGAACTGTTTCTATCATATTTTATACCGGTCGTAAATGCACTCTCAAAACTACAAGAAAGCGGTATGTTTATTCTTTACACCAGCTTTTATTTTCTTTGATCTGAATTTGCTATAGATGCAACTGCTTTGGTTTTTGGGCTTATTGCTTATAGTAAAGAATCTGTTTCCATTTTAAAAAGCTTAGTAACTGGGTATGGTGGGTTTTAAAGACTGAAGTTGGGAAGCGGGGGGGTGGGGGGGTGGTGGAAAGAAATTACTCTATTTATAACTAAAAGCTGTATGAGCTTGTTGCTCAGCCAGCAAGTTGCACAGTAATTAAGTGATTTAAGAAAGTGGTAATGTCTTGTCATAAGTTATATTGCTGGGGTGGGGTGGGGAAAGGAACGGATTTGTAGCTGCTTTGTGTTTAGAAACATTTATGTTAGAATTGGAGTCTCCCATTAATGTTTATGTACCTCGATGGAGCAGAATTAGCAGCCTGGTTTCAGTTCCTTATTAAACATGACAGCAACTGAAATATAAGTTTATAAGGAAGAGCAAAGTTCTTAACACCTCTTCTGTCAAAGAGCTTTTGTAAGAAAGGAGCCCTAATTATTTTAATTATTAGGAAGTTTAAACAGTCGTAAACTCTGTAAAAAGCACCAATGCATTCCTGGTAAATTGCTTAGAACAGAAATTATTAGAAAAAATTTAACTGGCCTACCCAGTTAGGAAAGTTACAGTGAAAGAAGCAATTTTACACAGCATGCAGAGTTTTGTTTATAAATGTTATGGAAATAGACCTTTTATAGAATTCTTTACCCCATAGCTATCAAATGCAGCAGTCTCCATGCCCTGTTCTGTGAACTTTTTTGTTATCCAGTAGGTTGTTTCAAAATGTAATGTGAAAAGTGTAATATTAATGCCTTAGTTTGAGTTTGGTTTAGACAAAATTGTTACCTTTTGTTTGATATGAAGATACAATTGGGTAGAGTTCCTTCCTTAACTACCAAAATTCCTGTAGACAGAAAGTAACAGTAGAGGGTATGTAATTGAGCTGTTCCTGATTATATCAGTTCAGATTTAAAGCTGTAGAATATTTTGAAGCAAATGGAATTCAGGATTATTAAACTGAGATCCTTGGTAGCTCAAACTATGCTGTGACGAATGCTTCAAGCAACCTTGTTTAATCTTTGATATCTAATTTGTGTAGGCGTCGACCAGAAGATTATGATATTCATAACAGCAGAAAGAAACCAAGGATTGACTATCCCCCTGAGTTTCACCAAAGACCAGGTTAATATCTTACTCTGAAGATTTGTGTGCACCAGTTCACAAATGTTTTCTTTTTTAGCATGTCCTCATTAATTCGAAACTAAACTATTGATATGACTGGGATATAAAAATGCCACTTGTCCCAAGTGCTTCCTGCAGATTTAACCCACCTCTCACAAAAGTCAGTGACACTGTTTCACTGGTTTGAGAGAGAGCTGAGTTAACCCATGCTAAGCCCTTTGTAAGAGCCTCAGAAATGTGTACACTGTTGTGAATGATCCTCTTAAATGCTTTGTTAATGTGGGTGCAAGAATTGGTGTGATTGTCAAGGTGCTAATCATCAAATGAAAATGTTTATCAGAAACTTCCAGCTGGGAAAGTCAGCTGTTTAGAGATGACTGTAGATGTTCAGTTCTGTTTTCAGAGAGAGTGTTTTTACAAGCTTGACGTGAGGAGGTGACGGGGAAATTTTCCCGCATTTTACAAGAGAATCTAATGAGTTTGAGAAAGGAATTGTGTCATTGTCCAAAGAGAAATGTTTGCAATGGCAGTGCAGCAACAGCACTGGTCATAGGGCAGGTTTTTTTTTTCTCTTCATAAAGCAGCTGTTAAAAAAATTGTTACTTTTAGTCTACCAAATCATGCCTCACGGCTGTTAGAAAAGTGTATTCCACTATTTCAGTGGTAGATTTCTAAATCTCATAAGAACCTGCCTTTATCTGTCAAGCCTGTCTGCAAAGCCTGTGTTCTTTGATGCCAGAAAGAGTGTTCTTACTGCTCTTTCTAAGGCCATCGTTTAAAGAAAAAGAAATAAATAAAAATAATGAAGCTCAGAAGCATTATTTTATTAGCACAAGCATGCCTGGTGTTTTGCACCATTTTACTGAGCTCTTTAAGGCTTACTTCCTGGGATTAACTGAAGCTGTCGGAATTCTTCTCCCTGTGGGGCTTTTCCAGATGCTTCTTAGGTTGTTTTTAATTTTCTGTGTAGCGTTGTACCCAAAACTTATTAAGAGATCAGCTTTAAGGGTTGTCCACAGGAACACATTCTACTGAATACACAGTTAGTAGCAGCTACGTACTAACTGCCAAGAGGCAGTACTCTTCAAATTCACGGGCATTCCCAATTCATTTGACTAAATTTCTTTATTTGCACAGTTACCCCCTTGCATATTTGTTTGTACTAAGTGCAAATTCCTGTGGGTTTGTCTGTGCCCCTTTTTTTGTTTTACATTATACTATTTGTCTGCACTGTCTCTAAGAAGTTCAAAGTTTTTGAGAGTTAGTGTAAATGTGAGGATAATAGCAGGTATACAGAATTTCATAGCTGGCATAAAATAATAGGACAGTTTCTATTGAGTATGTTTTTAAGAGTGTAAACTTGAGATGGTAAATTGAATTAATACTGCTTGATGTTCGAACAGGGTATATAAAGGACCCCAGATATCCCGAAGTAGACAGGTAAGGTGTGTTCATGTTACTCATTTTATGCCCTGGTAACTTGTCTGTATGGATAAATTGGATTTAGTTCTATAAATTTTTATTCCCAACAGACGATTTTCAGGAGTTCGACGAGATGTGTTTTTAAATGGGGTAAGTTGGTGCATGCAGATTTTTGGGGAACTTTTACATTCAGCTTTCTGCACTTCCAAAGAACACTCATCACAAATTTTAATGTTACTGTCTTTCATTTTAGTCCTACAATGATTACGTGAGGGAATTCCACAACATGGGACCACCACCACCGTGGCAAGGAATGGTTTGTGTCTTGTTGAATTTGATTTTTCTCTGTAGAATATGGCTTTTCATGTTTCCCTCTAGAGGAGCCTGGCATATTCAGTGTGCATTCAACTCTCCCCTTTTCCTAAAATGTATCTTTGCTGTAACTATGTAAACATTTTAGGGGAAAAATATTAACATCAAGTATTTTGAAATTCACTTAGCTCTCAGCAGTAGTGTGGCAGTCCAGTAAACAGCAAGGTAGCTGAACTCTGCCTTGGTTTGAATCTACAAGAAACTGAAAGCTCTGAGGAAATAGTAGAACCCTCCTTTAGCCTACACAAGAGGGTGTAACGACATCTTGTATTCTGCCAAATGTTCATAGTAATTGGCTTTCTCTCAAGCAGCAAATGCATCAAACAGCTGGATTATTGAAGAGACTGTCGGAGTGGGCTGGTGTGCTCTAGCGCTGTGCAGTGGCTTGCTTTAGACTGTGGCAGTGAAGCATGCAGAAATGTAGCAAAGTGGACTGCACAGCATAATTAAAATAAGTCTTCCCATATTCCAACCTCCACTGAAATGTAATCTTCTCCCAGTCAGATGAGCAGATACCTGAGTGCACATATCTACATCTCTGCAAATAGAAATTAACTGATAGTGTGTCAGGAGGAGTAGTCACTATAGAGAGTTATTTTGGTTACATCTAGTCTGGTAAGTCTGGCCTGATTTTGTATAACTGTAATGAGTCTTTTGGCTCTTGTATACACTGGCAATGAGCAAAAAGCGGAGCCAGATGCAGAGATGCTTCTATAGCCTCCAGTTTTTCTCGGCTGAAACACAGCTATGGTTTGTTTTAACTGAAGGAAGTGGATGAGGTTGTCATATGGGAGAAAAATGATTTTTCAAACACAGCTAAACCTCCAGAACCTTTTTTTTTTCCCCTCCCCTCTTCCCTATTTTGCATGCTGTCCAAGTAGTCATCCTAAAATCCAGCACTTCCTTTCTTTGTAACAAAAATGTTAGCAATGGTGGTTTTGTAATATGGGAAAGGAAGGCCTTGCTGACTGCAAAAATGGAAGCAATCAGCCAAAATACGTCTTGTTAAAAAAAAAAAAAAAATTTAACCATTTGTCAAATAATTTGTCTTGCAAAGTAAGGGTTTTTTCAGTTAAAATAGAAACATACTCATAAGGAGTGACACTGAAAAGACTCATTCTGTAAGAGCTGACTGGTTTGCACAGAATTCATATTCCATATGCATAGTTTAAAAAAACCAAGCCCACCACATTTAAGTAGCAGAAGTTTTATGTAGTGTCACGTTGAGGCAGATATGGAGGGAAGGCATGTGTTTGGTTTTGGGGAGTGTGTTGACCAAACTTCCAAAAGCAGTGGTAGAGAGGTAGTAAAGCATGCCAACTCAATGGAAAGTAGTCTGCCATTCAGTTAAGAGGCTGTGGTTGGGTATATTTAGTTGCTGTGTTTTCCATTGTAATGAAAGCAACCTGTGTTCTTCATTGCCAGTGCTCAGCCTTGTGTGCATTCCTTAGCTTTGAAACACTCAACAAACTTCCTGTAACTTTCTTGTAGCCGCCATATCCAGGTATGGAGCAACCACCACACCACCCTTACTATCAGCACCACGCACCTCCACCTCAAGCTCACCCTCCGTACTCAGGACATCATCCTGTACCACATGAAGCGAGATACAGAGACAAACGAGTGGTGAGTGTCCACAGAGACAGAGGGGGACGCAAGTCTGCCACAGTAGGAGTCGGGGGTCCAGGTATAGCCTGACCTAAGCTTTGTTGACCGTGATAAACTACATTTTTATGACCTGTACTAGAGTTCCTTAGAAAGATTGTTAGATTGACATTTCCAGCAAATTTGAAAACCCTTTCTCTCCCAGATGAGGTAGGAGCACAAAATTTTTAGACTCCTAAACTGAGGGGTGTTTTTTAAGTTGGCTTCCAGCTGTACAGCTCTGAATGTTTTCATGCTGAAGCCCAGTTTGAATAAGGACACGCTTGTCACATTGCCTGTGGTCATGCACAACAAATTACTTTATCAGCAGAAGTCTGTGTTCTACTATTTTTTTACGGGCATATCAGAAAACAGGGCAGATGGTTAAATTTCTGTCAACTGGCTTAGAAGGCTGCTCAGCTTTCAGGTCTCTCACTAGTATCTGGCATTTGAACCCCAGCTTCTGCACATGGATGCTGGACCTTTGGGATTTGGTTGTGTTTTTTTTAAAATACTGGGCTTTCTGAAGAGGTACAGCCAGCCCTATGAATAAGGGAGGGAATTTTAATATGGGAAAGGAGATAAACAGAACTGTCCTTTCGTCACAGCACGACTATGACATGAGAGTAGACGACTTTCTTCGCCGCACACAAGCAGTTGTCAGCGGTCGGAGAAGCAGGCCTCGGGAGAGGGACCGGGAGCGGGAACGGGACCGCCCTAGAGACAATAGAAGAGACAGAGAACGCGACAGAGGCCGTGATCGGGAAAGGGAGAGAGAGAGGATTTGTGACCGGGACAGAGACAGAGGTGAAAGAGGTAGATACCGAAGATAATCTATCTGGAACCAGTGCTCACTTGAAACAAAAAAAGCTTGTATTTTTTTGTGTGTTTACAAGTAGTACATTTTATTTTCAGCTGTCTACCTAAAGTTCGTTGTGTAGAAGGATTTATAATGACCCTCTCTATTCCAAGCATGCAGTGAATTATGAACTGGAAAAAAACTCAAATAGGCCAAATATAAAATACGCAAAGCTGACACTCAACTTCACGTTTCTGTTGGAACAGAGTTGGAAACAGCTAAGAATGTAGATACTGATTAATTCATTCTCAATAAGTGTTCATCTACTTAGTGACTTCATTCTAGGTTTTTGAATACTGATGGATAACTGCCTTTATTTTTTTTTTTTTTTGCTTTGATGTTTTCTTCCTGTAGTTTCATATGGTTCGATGGGAGAATGCTGCTATCAAGTATGCAAATATTGAAGTTTGAAATTTTTTTTTTTGACTGTATGGCAGTGTTGTAGCAGCCTTTTTTTTTCTTTCCCCCATCCCATTTTTTAACCCCATCTGTAAAGTCAAGTGTTTTTTTCAGTCTTCAGTAATGAAAGCAATATTAAGAAGACACTATTGATACCTAATTTTTAACCTTTTTTAAAAATCTTCCCATGTTCAGTAACATTTTGGTCAATTCTCTTGTCTAGTCTCCTTCCAAAATGTACACATTGCTTGGAATGTTCACAACCTGCGTGCGTGGAACCAGAAAATATTGCTGTATTCTACATTGCTACCATTTTTTTTATAAAAATAAATTGGTAACTATTGAAATGTTTAAAACGTCACATCAGGTTTCTTTATTTTCTGAACTTGCTAGATTTGATAGATTCTGGCGGTTCTAGGAAAACATTTGTGTTCAAAAAATAGTTAAAATGTTCTTGTGGTAGGTGAAGTTGATTTGAAGCCTGAATTTAGGGAAAGGACTGCTGAAATAAAAGGTGATTGCTTTTCTGTTTTCACAGTGATGTAGTCAGCTTACAATTCCTGCAGCTCATCAGAGTCAGTAAGGCCCTACATATTCATCTTAATCATATGATCTTTGAGCTGCTGAGAGGCTCTCCTTGGCCGCAATCATATCTGTCTCTCAGAAGTGTGTTAATTCTGCAAGATCCAGATGATCCTCGTGTGTTCTTTGTAGTAAAAACTGCATCACTTTTTATTTCTCTTAGATAGGAAATACTTTAACCTAAATGCCAACAGTAAAACTTGGGGCAGGGGTGGGGGGAATGTAGGAAAGTAAAACTTGTAGTGAAAGTTCTTCAGTTTCTTTAGCAATTTCCAATTTTTCAAGACTTTTAAGAGTAGCGCTGCTTTGGTGGACTCGATAAACTTTCTTCAGCATCTGATCATATAACAAAGCCAGACTGTAGCATGTGTTATAAAGAACTAAGCTCCACCGTGCTGGCTGCTGCAGATGTCTTTTTTTATAACTGGCAGTACAGGATTGACCACAGTGTGGCAGTTGTGGAAGAGTTTGTTTTTCAGATCTGGCAATAATTTGGGCTCTTGTTTATTTTAGTCTACAATTCCAGTAAAAATCTAGATGTGTTAAGCAAAAAGTTAGGCCTCCAAAGTGCAATATGTGTGGATTCTTTTAAGCAGCACAACAAGCTGAACATATGTTTGGTTTCTTCAAAACAGTTTATTGTTCACAGAGAGGTGTGCACACTAGCTGTAGGGTCAGATCAGTGTGCCAAATTTAATATACATACTGTGTCTAATTGGAGAAATGCAGCATAGACCACCTTCCTGCTTTGATGTCTTTCTCTGCTTTATATGTAGATTTTAAAATGAACAAATGAGGAGGGGGTGTTGGTTTTTCGTTTGAATTTTTTGGTTGGTTGGTTTGGATTTTTTACCTTTTAGATTCAATACTAGATAATCTGAATTTTTCTGAGTAGGTTACAGAAAAGAAGCACCCCTCCTTGCAGTGACTATGGAGCACTTTCTCTGTCTGACTTTTCCCAGCTATCCTGTTTCCAGTGTCCTTTGTTAGCCCTGTCTGACTAACGTCCATGGAGCATTCTAGGAGGCTTGCTGGCTTTCGGGGATCCGAACTGACATCTCTCCAACTGGGTGATGGGGGCTGTTAGTGACCAAGCGTGATGGAGCTGTACCTGGGGACCCAGCTGTGAACAGTTACAGCAAACCCTTTCAGATCTGGCGCCTGGATGTCACACCGTTCCATTTTCTGTTCACTGTGCACATTTCAATATGCATATTCCTGCGTATGATTCCATCGTGACAGTAGGAACAGCGTACCAGAAATTACCCTGAGATGCAGCAGTCTTGTTCTAACCCCTCTTCAGTTTGGAAACAGTTCACTTGAGCTTTTGTACGTGTTATAGTATGAAGAGATTTAATCAGACATTGAAACATGACAATGCTAATAAAAAAGTTGATGTGGTATAAGGAATTTTATTATGTAAACAAATAATCATGTTTTCTCAGCCAATTCTGTTTGAAAACAATTCCAGAGTACAACAAATATCAGTTAAAATTGGAGCAGGTTCTTTCTTGAGTAAGCTGGCACATCATAACCTTACATAGAACAGGAGACCTGAACTAGCAGCATTTTAGTAGACACCTTTAACAACTGGAGAAGTACTGCAATTAGTACCAGTCTGACCTGACCAAAGAGCAGCATTATTTTCCCTCAGGCAAGGCAAGTGACTAGTGCACTGTTCCCACTTGTGATGTTACTGCTTTGCAAGTTCCCTCTCTAGAGTTTTTCTTACATGGCTCAGAAGCATTTGGGGGTTAAAATGGGCAAGTTCCTGACAGAGGTGGTTTTCACATCCCTGCAGTGTTGCAGTTAGAATGATGGCCTGTGCAGCAGGACTCCAGACTAAAAGAAAAAGATAAATAGTTTCCAGAAAAATAATTTCTCTGATTTAGTAGTTTATCTTCCAGTCTAAGGACTCTGGTCTCCCCTTAGCCCCCAAGTAGTCAGTGCATTTGCCACTTGCAGTGCCCCATTTTTATGATCACGGCCCTTCACATGGGCACTTTTAAGGAGCCTGTGATCTTAGCTTCACTGTCCTGTCTGGAAAGGGAGACTCTGACAGGAGAGGCATTTTGGTTGTGGATCATCAAGCCTGGGTGACACTAGAGGAGAGGACAGAGTTGAGGTAAGGAGACCAGTTGCAGACCCACAGTACCGCACAGAGGAAGGCTGAATTTATGGAATATACCAAAATGAATTTTAAAAATTAGAGCAGTAATTAACATGGTAGGGACCATGTATGATCAGCTAACACAGTCCCAAGGGCTAAAGCAACTATAATTCAGTTTTATTTAGGCCAGAAGGAATTTGCTGGCTAAGCAAGCAGATCTGTGTCATGACCCTGTTCAGTGGGGCACTTCGTGATATGCCCAGATTAAAGCATATCCTAATAATTTTATTCACCAGAGAATGTGCATAAATGCCTTGCTGAATCAGCCTAGGAGAAGAAAAAGTGCTGATGAGAATAGGATGTCTATTCTTTCTTCCTCTTTGCAATCCTGCCACGTCTTCTACAGCAACATAAACAGCACTTAACAAGAATGAAGACAGGAATGGCTACACAGGTGAACAAGAATGCCAGAACATCCAGGGAGTGGTACTGGTACCAGGTGAGATGGTGAGAGGCTGGCCTCAAGTGCTTTGCTCCTTTGTGGCGCATGACAAATTCAATCCAGAAGACAGCTCTGTCCAGAGGCTTAACTGGCTGGTCATGTTGTATCTTGGATAACTTTAGAGCATTTTCCTTATAGCTGGGAAGAAAAAAAAAAAAAAAAAAAAAAAAGAAGAAACCAGGAAGATTTATCAATGATTCCTGAAACAACCCATTGAGCACTTGGCAGTCCTGTTGAGGAAAGTAGACAGCCCTGCTTTTATTTTCAGCAGTCTTATCTAAATATATTTGAAACTGGTCCAGTTTATTCCTGTATGCATAAAATTGGGTTAAAATTACTAATAGAGAAAGCCAGTATTTTGAAAAGTTGTTAGAAATTATTCCAGATACTCCTTTAAAAAAGCAGCGTGGAAACATTTGCAGCATTTTATGTTCCAGTATAATACAGTGTGCTGGTTTTGGCTGGAATGGAGTTGACATTTTCACAGTAGCTGGTGGGGGCTATGTTTTGGATTTGTGCTGGAAACAGTGTTGATAAAATCGGGATGCTTTCCCTACTACTGAGCAGCCCTTAAACGGAGCCAAGGCCTTTTCTGCCTCTCACCCCACCCCACCAGCAAGGAGGCGGGGGGTGCACAAGGAGTTGGGAGGGGACAGAGGTGAGACAGCTGACTGCAACTCACCCAAGGGCTATCCCAGGCCATAGGGTGTCATGCTCAGCAGTAAAACTAAGGGCAAGGTAGGGGAGGCTGCATACACCGGATATCATCCAGGTTGTCACAGGTCACCTCCCACATGGCTGACTCCCTCAAATAATAGATCTCTCCATCAGACTTGGTCTGTTTGCTTCAGGAGTTTGAAAGTCCATATTGAAGGAACTCCTGTCACTCACACTTGACAGGAGTTGCTGCCAAAGACTGAGGACTCCTGCATTTTTTCCAGTTGTTTTGACAATGGCCTTAGCAAGGGATCCAAGCTGTTGGCCTTCCTTACCCTCTTAAGTCCTGAATGATAGGTATGGTAACCTAAGGATATTGGGGTAGGAGAAAGAACTGTTGTGACTACAGGCAGAGAAGACCTAATACAACTAGAACTGTCACCTAGTGCTTCCAGAGGATTTACACTAGCAGAGAACTGTCTCAAGAGCTTTCCAAGAACTTTTTCTTGAGGGGATCATAAAATATAAGGAAAACCAAATTGCTGATCTCTCCTAATTGAGAAATGCTGATTCTCAGAAATAAAAGATGGTTTTCATCTGAAACCGATATTCAGCTACTCTTCATTTTTCATCTGAGAAGAGCTAGCAGAATTTCTCACATCAGCAGCCCAAGATTTCAATAACCTCAGCCTACTGCAAGGCAAGAACAAAACTCACGTGGAGTTGTAAATGACTGCATTCAGTGCATCAACCAGGTCCTGAGTCTTCAGTGTGCTGAAATCCACGTGAACTGCAACTCCCTTTGCCTTTAAGTGAGCAATGTTGTCGTGCTGGTCGGCAAACATGGGAATCCCAACCATGGGGATCCCATGGTAGATGGCTTCATAGAGCCCGTTCGTCCCACCGTGAGTAATAAAGGCCTTGGTGGAGGGATGTCCTGGAACAGGGAAGGAGAGGCGCATATAACAGCAGCTGTGGCAGACTGCACTGAGTGGGATGTGAGCACTGCAGAACAGTGGGGCAAATGCATGCCCGAGAAGGGAACAGCACCTGACTTCTGGCTCAGCATTCGTACTTTTTTAATGCAGCGTGCAAATCATCGTGTCCTGCCAGACTACCCCAGTTACCTCAGCCCTTCTGCTCTTGTGTAGTTCTAGTTTTCACATGTTACCAGGTTCACAACGGCCCCCTGCTTCAACCTTGCTTAGGTCAAGCATTTTGAAGAATAAGCCCTGGAGATTACCTGCATAGGCCAAATTCAACTCCAGAGTACATCTCGACTTGGGTATTTACGCCTGCCTACAGGTGGTTTTGAGCCTTTCTAGACAACTGCCACCAAGATCTGCAAGTCAGAGCCTTTTAGGAAATTAAAGTTCCCAAGAGCAAAGCTCTGTAGTTTAGGTTATGAAACTAAGTGTGCCTATAAGGGTTACGTGATTTTGGTCCTTGAATTAGCCATTTCAGTGGAAAAACAAAACAGTTTTTCCAAGGGTGTACAGTCCATCCCAGATAGAATCAGCCTCACCAAGCAGGTCATTTTGGGGTATCCAGTCATAAATCCTGGTGTTGGAGCCCAGAGTTTCTGGTTTTTTCCCTTTGTACCGCCAGAGGACCTTGAACAAAGGCAAAATAAGATAAACAGGGTGCATGCAATGTGCCATTGTATAATATTACATGTAATGTAGGGCTTTATCTCAAACCCATGTGCCTTTTCCCAGTAATTCAAATAGCTTTGGCTCCAGTTGAACTCTTTGATTAGTTATTATGTGCTTATTATAAAATCACCTAGAGTGATTTCTGTATTTTGACCTATGGACACAGCTCCACGTGATTTGGTTCAGAGAAGGTGAAACACCAGAACTCTCCATGAGGTAGCTCAGCAGTCTGCCTGTCTGAGAGAGAGCCCAGCCTCCCGGCTGGAGCCCATCCAGCAGGGGTGCAGATGAAAAACAGGCCAGTTCAAACATAAAAGTCTCACTGAAGGCAACAGAAGTGAAAAAAAAACACAGCAAGTTGTTTTAAGCTTGAAAGGAAATTCACCTTTTGTGGAATCTGGCTGAGGGCTTTGGCAATCACGTTACTTTTTTCATCACTTAGGTTGTAGACCATTGACCCAAGAGAGAATACCACGATGCCGTGTTCCCCAGAGCTCTGAACAAATTCTTCCATTTCCTAGGAGAGGCAGAAAACATACCAAGAGCAATTAGGCCATGCGGATTGCACAGATTTCTGTGAAAGAAGGGCAAAACCTTTTTAGCTTATCAAGTTGATGATTGTGGTGTGTGAGCACCTCCACTGACGGAAGGCTGTTACAATGACAGACCTGGCCCTGAGCAAAACAGTTTCTCCCCAAGAATGAGCACAACAAGTTGAGACAGGTGACAGATGCTTTGTCTTTTGGAAAGAAGGTCTAGCAGTTTCAGGGCGCATTTATTTTGGAGCACAAGCAGCAGTAATAGATCCTAGCACTGTCATGAGCAGGCCGTACTCTGTGGCCCACTCCCTAGCACAGTCATGGTTCTGGACTTTCCTAGAAAAAGTACTTGGCATTACATAAATCTGCAGGAAAGGACCATGCTGAAAACTGACAGGGTTTTTCACAGATTCACTGAGTCACTGCCATCATTTCATTAGTCAGACAGCTCTCTTATTTCTAGCAACACACCACATTGCTCAGAAGATTTTCTACAAATCAGACCAGTAGGTTTTCCTGTTCCCTTTTTTTAGTTAGTGTCATGTGAAGTGTCAGTAATATCCAAAAGAGAATGGTTATCCATTTCCCCCAACCTGAACCCTTGCTCCAGGGGAGTGGGAAGGGAGTAGAGAGTTAGAAGGTTTTTTTTTTAGTAGACAACTTGCCCTGAAAATGGCCTGCATCTTCTGAGGCTCCTACAGGAATGTTAATCTAGACCAGAGCTTGTCATGTTGCCATCATCAGTATCTGGGAGTTTCAAATTCCCCTGGAATATGGCCATTCACAGCAGAGCATGGGCTGGAGATGATCAAGTCTTTTACTCCCTTTAAAATGTCTTAAACTAAGTACAATAGAAAAAGTGTTTCTCACTCATCTCTTTCTGCAAGTCTTGACCCTATTTTAGTTAAAGAATTTGTCCTGCCACACAGTGCCTTTTTGCATCAGGTATTTCGGTGTTATCGTGGGCTGCAAGTCTATATCTTATAATTAAATCTTACACTTAACTACTCTGAGGTAGCCCCTATTTTTCCCAAAACTGACACTCTTCCACCATGCTGACATCCGCTATCCTCTTTCAAGAGAGCAGGCTGTAACCCTGTAACCCCAGCCCTCAGCTGGAGGGACATAGATGCTAAACAGCTCCATGCTCCCCACCAGCAGCAGAGCATTTCTTTAAGAATGAGCTTTCTCAGGACATGGCATGCATGGTTGATCAGGGAGAGAAACAGTCTTTGTTCTGCTGCACAACCAACCAGCCAACAGCAGAGCAGAGCTGGAGTACCTTTGGTAGTGGCTTTGCAGGCTGGCAGTGAAGTCCTCCAACAAACTCAAAGTTGGGCAGGAAAGGGCGTGGAAATTCAAAATCCCAGTAAGTTCTGATTAACCATATCTCTGCTTTCCCCATCGTCTCACACAGGGTCGTGGGCCTTCCTGCGGACAAGGTACAAGAGGTTTTACAACATGCACGGGAGTTACCTTGTTTGCTGTAGATTGAGAAACAGGAGCCTTACCTTTGTCTTTTGGCACTCCCAAACAGTGTAATCTATGGAGCCATGCATAAGATGAAAACATTCACAAATCTGGACCTATTCCTTGCCCTGTCCTGTGTTCAGCCTTGGCAGGTGGCCACAAACAAGGCAATACAATCTTTAAAAGGATTTTGAACCTTCAGGATTAATTTAGAGCAGTACAAGTGGGAAGCATTTATTTTGTGTAATATAGAAGTGCAGTCTTGTTGCTGGAATTCTTGGCACAGAAAGACTTCATTACCTGTGCTTGGAATAAAAATGCGCTTTGGGGAAGAGAACGATCACAGAAAATTTAGTTCCAAATAAAAAATAAATTAATCACAAAGTGATGATCAACTGTCAGGGAGAAGAAAAGCTTTTAAATGAAGTTCTGTAGCGTTTTTCAAATGTTGACTCAATCAGTGGCTGCTCAGACAACAAAGACAGGTACAGACATCCCTAGTTTTCTTGAGGACTGGGTCAGCTGCTTCTGACACATATTGGGAAAAATTGGCCAAATCCATAGATGCTTTGAATGTCTTTTTATGCAAAATATATTGCCTATAGAAATCTATCTACAAAAAAAAAAAAAAAAAAAGTAATGGTAATCTGATGTTTTATAGCTTCCCATTTGGAAAAATATATATTCTTAGATACATGTTGCAAGTTGTCTTTGCAGTATTTTCTACACAAAGCAAAACTGGAGAGTCTAAGTTATAGAAATATTGATAAATTATTTCCCAAATCCACCCTAATACAAGCAGGAATCAAGCAAAATAAGCAGCAAGATAAAAATTATCTGGCGGGCACCTTCTTATATTACTTGATCAGGATAATAATCTACACCAGTTTGTTTTTCTTTATAAAGAGTAATGAGTGAGTTACAAAGTTGATGAAGTGAAAATAAAGTCTGTATTACATGTAGAGTGATCTAATGGTGTAATTAGGTCTTATGTGGTATTAAGAGAAAAAATCAGTCCAGAGAAGAAGGACTGGTTTGCAGAGCACAGAGTGTTCTTGGCAAACACAGGGAGGGATTGGACAGCAACAAAAGAGATGCCCTTTTGCTTGCTGTTCACTCATTATCTGCCTAAACTGGCAGATATTCTGGACAAGATTCAAAGTCCATTGAACTAAAAGGTCTGTTTAATAGACTTTGAATCATGCCTGAGTTGTACTGTTGGAACAAAATTTTCAGGTACACATGTAGTTTAAGGAGACTGTTTCAAATTCTGAATGGTGGATGAAAGGTAAAGGTGACAGCTCATAGTATTTCTTATTCAAGAATCTGAACTCATGCTCAACACTCTGCACCGTGCAGCATTGCGAGATACTTCCAGACAATGCATGTCGTGTGAGTGAAGGGTGCTTTCTTGTTCTGCAGTTGTCCAGAGACAGCCAGTGCTCCTAGTTACAACAGGATTAACTCCATCCCTGTGGTGCTAATGGAGCTGTCACCAGTGCCTTACATTTAGTTAAGGAATGATTTTGCCCTCCAGCCTTTATCTTCTGCCATCTTAATTGCAGAAGTTGGCATCATCAAGATGAAAAGGCAGCAACTCTCCTCTGAAAGCACTAAAATGAACATACAGCTCAGTGCAAGAATTCACCAGCAGTATCATCACGAACAGAAATTAGAACTACATGCTCTGAAGGTCTTCAAGAGGAACTAGAGCAAAACTGCTCTCATGTCTGACAGACTAGATCAGACCTAAAAGGGAAAGCAGAGCCTCTGTGAACAAAACAGGATTGCCACCTCTGCTGGCCTTTGAGAAACAGTATTTTGAGGCAACAGCATTGAGGTCCCAAAACATTCAAAAGGCACAACGTATGCAAGAGAAGAAACCACTCAGCAGCTGCCTTACCTAAGACATTACTGTAGTACTCATCCCATTCATCGCGCCAAAACTTCAAGTAAAATAAATCCATGTAGGAGTAAAGGAGGAAGTTCTGTAGTCTTTCCATAAAGGACATGTGGTCTGTCAGCCCACTTGTGCTAGCAGGCACATAGGAAGGTGGAGATGGGAGCCCACCACACAGCCGCTCTACCACATTCCCATCAGAGAAGCGGAAGCTGTAGACAAAAGGGATTGCTAGGATTTCTGCTACAAGCTCCCCACCTATAGACAGGGGGTCAGCAATCAGAACATCAAACTTGGCCTGCTGCAGCTTTGCTATCAGCTTAGAGTTCATCAGCAAGGTGTCACATGTTTGCTTTGACATATTGGCATAGACCTCCAGGTCCTCTTTTATCCTCCACATGACCTCCCAGGGGAAGAGATTAGGGACTTCGTTCAACCAGAAATTGAGGAAGTCCTCCATGGCAGTATCCAGGGTCTTCTGGCTAAAGGGGACTTGCAGGACCTCAAAGGTGAAGGGTGAGGAGGTGTCTTGGTAGTTGATGAGCAGATTGCTTGAGGGCACGAGCACAGTCACTTCATGACCCCGGAGAACAAGCTCTTGCAGCAGCACTTTCAGATTGATCCAGTGACTTGCATCAGTGGGCCACACCACCACCTTCCCACAAAATCCAGTGCTCCAGCAGCATGCACAGGCCAAGAGAAGCCAGGGCAACTTTGGCCTCATCATCTCGGCATTCCGTGTACAACTCCGGACTGACTGAACTGGAAGCAGTTTACTGCTTCACTATGCAAACACTCAGGAGCCAACCAATGAAAGTGGCATACATTTGGTGACAAGATCGGTAAGCGTGGCAAGAGGGCATGTCCTAACACAAAACAGCACTCATAGGAGTGCTTTGCTGGGCAAAAAACAAATCCCATTCTGGAGTCTCCTGCAGAGCCACAGCATTAAATAATCCCAGTGTTATCAACACTGTTTTCAGCACAAATCCATCATGTAGCCCATGCAAACTAACAAAACAGGTATTGCACATGAAGCCTTAAATGTTAAACCCCACGTTTAACAATAAAAAAAAACACCACAAGATCCAAACAGCTCTGAGACTTACACAGCAGATCACCAAACCATGCTTCTGCCAGCACAAGATTTCCTTATCCTGTCAAACACAAACACACAGCTAGGTACTCTAATAGCAGGATATCTTAACAGCTTAGCTCTTAGCAGAATTGACCATATTAGTGAAATAAAAATAAAAACACTTCGAAGTCTCATACTGAAATTATATCCATTTTATCTGCCCACCAGCAATGCACATATGTTTGGCCTGTTTCCTTTTAAGTGTTACTATAATCACTTAGAGCAAAAATGGGAAAATAATTATGCAACTATTATTAAAAAAAAAATAGAACACCTAATAAATAAATACAACTACCCTCTGGTATTTTTTTAGATACTTTCAGAAAAGCAAAGAACTGTGTTTCTGCAAAGATCATTTTATCACTGCAAATTGCAGTTCATCTGAAATCAGGGGCCTTTAAAGGACCAGAGGAGAACCGTTATCTCTCATTTAGAGATGAGCTGGAAAGCAAAAAGGGTGCTAGGGGAAAACAGGTAGTATTCTTGCATAGCTTTCCAAATCTAGTACTAGTGTTTGGTGGGTATACAGCATTATTTTGCTGTTCTTAGTATTTGCCATGATTCATCTATGAATAAGACTGACGAGCTGTGTTTCAAGTGGCTTTACCACTGCTTTACCTATCCTAAAAGTGCCTGTACGGACTTAGCTGAACTAGTGTAGCAGGTCAGGATTAATGGGCAACGTTTGTACTTGCCTGGATTGTTTGACTTGACACAGGAATTTGAAGGAAGGAGAGTAGGTTCTGAGCTGTCTTGCTCCAAATCTGTGCCTTAACCTCTCAGCTCTGGGTATTTACTCTTGTGTTTACAGCAGATCAAATTTTTGGAAGAGAGAGCAGCCTTACCTAAAACATCACTGTAGTATTGATCCCAGCCTCCCCAGAAAAGGTAATGATATAGGATATCCTGAAAAGTGTACGTGAAGATGTTTTTTAGCCTTTCTGAGAAGGTCATCCTATCGGTTAGGCTGCTTAGGGCGGCTGGTACGTAGGAAGGAGGTGCTGGGAGTTTCCCACAGAGCCGTTCCAGCGTGTTTCCTAGGGAGAACCGGATGGTATACACGAAGGGGATACCCAGCTTCTCAGCAAACAGCTCCCCACTGGGTGTCAGTGGGTCTGCCAAAAGCACATCAAAGGCAGCAGCCTTCAGTCTCTCTAGCAGCGCCTCATTCTTCAGGATCTCGTCACAAATGGTTCTGCTTACATTCTCCAGCTTCGTAATTTGTTGAGCTACCTTGTAAGCACTTTTCCAGAATGGTAGCACTCTCTCCTCGTAGAACAAGAAATCGAATATTTCATCCATTATGGCGGCCATCTCCTTTTGGGTGATCGGCACCTCAATCACCTCAAACTGGAAGGGTGAGGGCTGTGTGCGGTTGAAGATGAGGAAGCATGAAGGCATCAGCACAGTCACCTCATGGCCCCGGAGCACAAGCTCCCGGAGCATGAACTCCATGTTCAGCCAGTGGCTGCTGTCAGCCGGCCAGACCAACACCTTCCCCCCGGAGCCCCAGCCCAGCACGGCCAGCAGCCACAGCACTGCCACCTCCTTCCCTGCCATGGCCTGCACTGTGTGGCAATGCACCCGTGGCCTTCCTTCTCTGGGAGCAGCAGTGCTCCCCAGCTGGGCTGGGCATGGGTCACACTGCCTTGGTCCCAAGGGCAGGGAGCCAGGGTAGGTGGCATGAAATCCTGTGCTGGATAATAGCATGTTTTCCTGGGGGGAGGGGTGAGAAATAAGTGACTGGCACCATCTAGCACCCTCTGGTGGTAAGCACTTCGCTAAAGCTGGAAGATCTGCCTCCCCCCGGAACAGCAGAGAGAGTCATCAGCCCTGGGGAGGTTCAGTCCAGCGAGGATTTATCCTTTTGGTAATCCCAGCCCTCCTGCCTGTAAACTAGAGTCTCTGTGTTATTTGTTTGGTAGAAGAGGTGAATTTTTCATTCTTCCGGCTCTTTGAAGCACAGCTGGATACACAGCAAAGATGTTCACTGACTGCATGGGCACACTTCTGCTTTTATAAAGCCACTGAGTGTCCCTTTACAGCCCACTGAAAGTGGTGATCCCAGGCTGCAGCTCAAGAGTTGCATCTCGAAGTGAATGAAACTACACAGCAAATGACTCCAGTACAACTGTCCTCAAGTGAACTTGCCTCTTCCAGAGCATACACTGTGGGAGGCCAGAGCTGGTCGGTGATTCTGTGGGCTCCCTGCCTGCCACTAACTGTGGCAGAAAGAAAACCTGTTAAACAGTTTTATTTATGGTCTCTTCTGATGTACAATTAAGAAATAATGTAAGTCCTCTTCACTGTGCTAAAAATCGTTATTTACAGGCGTTTCAACCAGCTCTGTTACACAATGTTTTCCTAATGTTGTTGTGCAAGGCTTTTGCTATGGTTTCCTTGCTTCCTAGAGCATCCTTTCTGAGATGAAAATGAGGGTGATGGAAACAGCTGGACTGTGAGGAGCTAAGCTGAGATACCTCATCTACTGTGCACATGACAACAGTTTAGTGTACTTCTGGAGTCCTGCAGCATGCAGGTACATGGAGGCGGTTTTTTGAACACTGAGAGATTTGCAAGTGGTCTTTCTCAAGAGCCCAGTACAAGGGTAGTAGAAACAGCTTGTTGATCACGTGATTAATAACAAGCATATTTTTCTACATATTCACTCAAAACAGTCCCAGAAAAAAGCCTGCAGAGAAAAAGACTTGTTGTTTTCACTGTTTGCTTGTGGGTGGAGGGTATGTTTTAAATAAAACTTGTTTTGTTCAGAGAGGATCGGTTTTCTATGACCAGTGACATAAGTGAAGTCTCTATTACAAAGCCACAATGCATTCAGTATTGCTACAGAGAGTGGCAAGGCTGGCTTGCAATTCAGCCGCTCCCCCCTCCTTGATATGGTACTATGGACTAGGAAAACAGCTCTGTTCCTGGCTGCCTTCTGTGCAAGCAGTCACTGGAGGGGGAAATGTGTAAGCTGAGGCTCCCTTGCTGAGGGCCCTACATGGTGTGAAAGTTGTATGAACCTCCACATTAAAATTAATTATTACAAAAGTCAAGTCCATCTATCGGGAAGATCCTGATCCTGCCTCAATGCAATGGCATAGCAGCACAGCACCCTGATAGGGGAGTGGGTGCAACTGATGGACCCTGGTGGTCCTTCCCTTTTTTAGGGGCATAATGGCAGACCTCTCCCTTGACTTTGTAACCCTGCCAGGTTCCTAGCTCTGCCGATTATAAGGGTGGAGGCCATATAATGAGAAGTGAAGTATCAGAAGACTTACCTAAGATCTTGCTGTAGTAGATATCCCAGTGTCCCCAGTAGGTCCGGAAAACATAGTCTTGCAGATGGTAAGACACAAAGTTTTTTATTCTCTCAAAAAAGGTCATGTGATCAGTGAGCTCAGACAGGGCTGCAGGCGTGTAGGACGGTGGGGTTGGGACCTTGCCACAGTGCCTCTCTAGAGTGAAGGCTGGAGAGAAGCGTAGGGAGTAGACAAAGGGGATGTCCAGCTTGAGAGCAATGAGTTCCCCACAGGGGGTCACCGGGTCTGACAGCAGCATGTCATAGCCAGCCCCCTGCAGGCGAGCCATCAGCTCTCGGTCATTTAGTGCTGAGTCGCACATCAGCTTGTTCATCTTCTGCCAGCCTACGGACAATCTTCCCAGCTCCCTGTAGAATTGCCAGAAGGTGAAGATGGTCGGCCTGTTATTGAGCCACAGTGCCACTATTTCATTAATCAGGCTCTGAGGGACATCTTTCTCATAGGGCACATAATAGAACTCAAACGTCTCCCCAGCCTTAGCCTTGGGTTCAATGAAGAGGGTAGCGTTGGATACCAGGATGGTAATGCTGTGCCCACGGTGGATGAGCTCCTGTATAATTACATTCATGTTCAGCCAGTGGCTGCCTTCCGTCGGCCAGACCAACACCTTCCCACAGAAAACAGGGCCTAGAAGGGCAACCTGAAGAAGGAGCAGCTGGAGGTATTTCTTTGAGCCGGTGGTTTTTGTGGCCATGGCAGAGTTAAGGGCTAGATAGCCTGGGAATTTTCCTTTCCAGTTAGGAACACTGCAACTCTGTGTTGCGTTTGATGATTCCTTACTAGCACTCTTAGCAAAAGCAAGAGTTTGCTGTCGCACAGGTGGGGTCTTTATAACCCACGTTTGGTCTCGGATCTGGAAAGACAGAAAAAGATATTTGGTGATTCACTTTTCCCTTTATGCGTTCTACCCAGTTAGTTTCCCCTTAAGGGAGATCCTTTCCCTGATTAGCAGGGTGGCAGCAATCCTCACTGCTGTGAAAGGAGCCAGTCCCCTGAATGCCAGCTCTGAGGCTCAAACAAATCCCTTGTGTTGTTTCCATAAACTAGCAATGCCAGAGGCAGGACAAGGAAGGAGACACCACAGAGTTAGCTTGGAAGTGGCATCCTTTTTCACAGTGAGATGTTGGAAGTGCTAATATTTCCCACACTGAGAGAAGGCAATAAATCATTCATTTGGTTGATGATAATGCCAATAGTAACATGCAAATTATTCTGATAGGTGATGGGTGGCTTCCAGTTGCACCCAGACAACTCTTAACGCAGGGAGTGACTGGGGCCCATCACCACCAACCTGGCTGTGTTGTTGGCTCAGTTCAGGTGTCCAAACATGGGTCTGACCTGTCAAGGTGCTTCTCAGAGCAAAACCTACATCTTCTGGGATGGCTCTTAATTAGAAAGTTGTCCTTTGAATGTAAGCGCTACATCCTGGAAGGAGCTCTTAACCACCAGGAGCCAGAATTACAACTAAAACCCACACAGATAATGATACGCTCCAACCAACACAATTTGGGGAACGAATGCCATGCAGCAAAAAACTCTTACCTAGCGCAGTCTTCCAAGGTACATAAACATCGTGCTCTGAGTTGCAAGGTGCAATTTGCTACACCAGTTTGCCTCTGTTCCTTGCCACTCCCCTCCTCTGTCCCTGGGCTGCTCCAGTGGGATTGGTTATCAGGCAGAAGGAGCTTAAGTAAGTTACCCTCTGAACTGAATTTTTCACAAGGAGGAAGTAATAAAATACGGGATGATGGCAACAAAGCATGTATTCTGTGTTTAATTATTGCTTTGTTATGATCTGGGAATGTAATAGTTGAGATGGTCTTCC
Organism: Empidonax traillii; assembly: GCF_003031625.1. Taxonomy (NCBI): domain Eukaryota; kingdom Metazoa; phylum Chordata; class Aves; order Passeriformes; family Tyrannidae; genus Empidonax; species Empidonax traillii. Next base: position 96,978 of record NW_020955579.1, read on the forward strand.
CCATGCTAGCGTGTATTATATTGTTATTACAGAGCCAGATTCTCAAGAGGACTGGGCATACTATAGCTCAGAAATATGACGCCTGACTGCTAAAAAGATTTTTTTACTCCCCATAGGATCCCAGGTGGCTAAAGAAAATTGTTTGTTAGGTAATAGATTTGTTTATAAACTGTCGACAGGAACAAGGAGAGAATCTTATAGTTTGTTTGCAGAGGTTTTCAAAAATTGGTATGTTATCTGTACTGGCTGTGTGGCCCTTGATTCTGGAGATCTATTCAAGTTTTTAATAACCTGAAGATATAGGAATCTAAAGGTGCATCTTCAAGGTCTTTAAATATTATCCATAATATTCAACCAGGCTTTTTCTAAACCCTCAAAATCCAGGGCAATTTTGCCACCATGTTTCAACAGTAGGTTGGACTTACAGCCAGGAATTTCACTACAGTCTCTCCACAGACCTTTGTATCCAGGAAAATATATATTTTTTTAGGGTAATTTAGCTTATTTTGTAAAGTCCTGTAAGAAATTTACAGCTTTTCCAGCAGCTATGGAAAGGCCATATTTATGTGGGCTAGAGCAGATCATAGAATCATAGAATATCTGAGACCCACAATGGCAACCCCAAGGTATTGTCCAAACATTTCTTGTGCTCTGTCAGGTTTGGTGCTGGGATCAGTTCTTGGATGGGAACTAGGTTTTTGTTTCCAATCCCTTGGTAAGGAATCCCTCCATAGCAAATGAGAGCTATTGCTAGGGAACCAGAGGGTTACATTTGTCTTGTTTCCACGGCCAGCTTTTAAAGATGATACTTAGATTACTCAGAGCAGGGAAGATAAGCATTCTGAGAGGATTAAAGGACAAAATCCAGCAAATGAAGAGAGAAGTGGGGCAGAAGAAATACAGGTTAAGTGCCTGTATTTCACACATCTAACATTACTAAGTAGAAGTGCTGCAGATAGTGATGCAACCCCCAACCTTGTTAAATAACAACAGGCCTTTCAAGGCTAAGGCCCTTAAGCAAAAGTTAGGCAACTGCAAACTAGTGGTTTCTTACAGTTCTCTTCACCATTGTACTGGCTGGATGGGGGTTTATGGTGTGCGTGGCGACTTTATTTCTAGAAAATCTTGATGCCAGCCAGCCAGCACCTCAAAAAGTCAGGGCCAGGGTGGTAAGGGAAGCTTTTGGCCTGAAGAAGCACCAAATGACTCTCTGGTTTCCCTTTCACTTAATGCAATAAAGCAGCTTCTGGTCTGAAAGCAGAGTTAAAATTTTGTCTTGACTATCATTTTTTTGGTGGAGGGGAGGAGGCGGGAGGAAGGGGAGGAGGCTCCATTGGGAAAATTTCAAAGCTGGCTCATCCCTAACTACAGGCAGAAGTGAGTGGGTTGAGCAATTCTGCAGAGCCACGTGTGTACGTGCTCAGTAAAACACCCGTTTCCATGTAATCCCCAGGGTACAGGGAAACTCCAGATGAAGTTAATGAGCTGAAATAGCCTCACCATGACCATCTTTCTCAGATAAATGGTATCTTTATAGCTCTACTTTGCAGCTGCAGGATGAAAATACCAGGGGCTAGGCTTACAGTATTTCACTTGGATTTTTTGATTCAGTTTAAGATTTTATGAACTGTCTTTGCTGCTCCAATGCTGCAGGGACACCTTGGCATGTAAACATACAGGCACTAGGGTGGCTCACAGTGGAGCCATTTCCACTCTGCAAGCCAGAACAATAAAGAAATCAGAAAAGGTTTGTGCCAAGCTTTATGTCCCTGCTAGAAATTGTGCATTGGTGGTGGAGAATAGGTGCTGCAGCTGTCCTTATCAGCCCTACAGTGAAGAGCAGCAGCAGAGACTTGCCGAAGCTACCTGCAGATATGGTACATTGTCTTGCCAGCATGTATCTGACCCCTGAGGGAAAGCTCTATTCTATGGTGATGGGCAAGTTTGCAAACCCTGAGGGTATAGACATGATGGGACTCATCTAATAGCTCATCAGCCCACAGAGGAGGAGTTGCTCTCTCTCCTCTACCTTTTCATGCATGTTTGCTGTTCATGCTCCCATGGCAAGCCTTTCCCATGACAAGTCAGCTTGTCACTATAATGATTTATAGTAGTCGGTTAGTTTGCTGATGGGGCACGAAAGAGCTGGGCAAAGAACATGCAGTCTATCATGGCCGGGGCAGCCCCGGGCACATGGCACAGAGCCTGCCCAGAGAGCAGCAGTGAGAAAACCTCTGCAAAGATCAGAGGTCACTGCACCCACTATTGGGGACAGGGATCCCATTTGGGGGGACAGGAGCACACTCAGTGCTCCTGGAAGGGCAGAGGATACCCATGGGGTGCCAGCATCACCCAGACCAAACACCTCTCCCATTGCCTCAGCACCACAGAGAAGCAGGGAACTGGGTCCCAGGGATTATTGCAGCATACTGCACTATAGGGGAAGGTTTAAGGTGGCTGGTTACACCCAAAAGTACCCCAAACCCACCAACCTGGACCCCACAGCACACAGCTCTGCATGGCTGAGCATGAGCACCTGCACGGCACCCAAGGATACCCCTCTCACCTAACTCGCTGCCGCTCTGTGCCGGGAGACTGACGCTGGGACGGTGACACCACGAGGGTGACGGTAGTGGTTTTAACAGGGAGAGGCAGGGTAGCAAGGGCAGCAATGTTTGCCAGCGCTGTGGCTGCCGGGAGGGAGGAGCAAGCACAGTGAGAAGCCAGCAGCCACTGACCTGCAGGCAAGGCCACACTGGACATCTTCCCACCCCCAGGTCCCAGACTGTGCCTCTCCACATGAGGACAGGGAGGCCACCTCTCACTGCCTGTATCCAGCTGGCAGCTTCCTCACACGCATTTTTGCCACAACTCTCTGCAATCTCACGAGCTGCTGGTGGCAATGCCCCCCCCACAGTAGCTGAGGGGTGACACCTGCTTGTCCCCAACACAAGAAGAGGCTTGGCAACCCCAGGGGGATGGCAGAGTTGGGATTTGCACAGGCACACACTAGTGAACACCCCATGTAGGGGCCAGGGACCACATTTTATTTCTCTCCAGCAGTCCCAGAGGAGGGGAAGCAGCCCCTGCTGTGGGAGCAGTGCCACCGGCATGGGGCAGATTTGGGGGCGTCTGGCAGCGCCTCCTCAGATCTGAGTGCGGAAGCGCAGGTCAGTGCCCGACATCTTCTGTGCATAGTCCTGGTCAAAGCGCTCGTTCTGGGCCACGGTGAAGTGGTTCTTCCAGTCTCCAGTGGTGCCTGCAGCCAGGCAAGGTGGGGCTCAGCAGGGGCCGAGGGGACGGGGCACCTGCAGCCCCCCAGAGCTGCTCACCTTTGCGCATGAAGGGGGACACGCTGTGGTCCATGAGGTCAGAGGGCACCTTGCTGTAGTTGGTGGTGGGGTTGTCCCGCATGGCCTCAAAGGAAGTGTGTCGGGTGATGGTGTCCAGTGCTGTCTCCGACAGCTCCTGCCCCAGGAACTGGGCCACCTTGGCAATCTCCCGGCGGAGGTCCTGTGACACACGGGACGATGTTCACCCCTCCTGCCACCCCCCCAGATGCCACACCACCATCCGCCCCAGTCCCTCACCTCCTTTAAGTCCTCATAGAAGAGGTAGAGAATGGGGTGATCCTTCCTCCGCTCCCAATAGCCCTTGACGTGGTTGTACCAGGAGCCATATGCCACTGCATGGGGAGAACAGCCAGGGGATGGCAGTGGGTGACAGCACCCCACAGGGTCCCCACAATGCCTCCAGGGGTGTCCTGTCTCACCTCTGCCGGCCATGAACTCCTCCAGGTACTGGGCCCATGTCCCAGGGTGTGGCTGTAACTTGTTCATAAGGTCGAAATGGTAGTAGGAAATGGCCACATCCTTGGCATTGCGCCCCACATAGATCATCTGCAGATGGGTCATAGGGTGTGAGAGCAGCCCCAGGACCCCCAACAGGGAGGATGCTCTAGCTCCCAGAACTCCCATGCCCACTTAGTGTGCTGAAGGGAGCAGTGGGGTGTCCTGTCTCATGGGAAGAGGGGGACTTAAATGCCCCTCAGGGCAGAGACCAGGGCTGGGATTTACCTTGCAGCGGTTTTCCCAGAAGGATTTTGGCAAGACATCTGCTGGCAGGTGGGTCTTCACCACACGGGGTGAGGGCATGGTGGCCAGCAGGTCTGTCCCTGGGGAATCCCAAAGCACTTCCTCACTGGGCTCTTGGCAGAGACCCCCAGGACTCAGCCCCTGTTGGGGTGCCCATGGTCAAGCCCCCACACCCCACTACCTGCTGGTATCTTCCCAGGGGCAGAGAACTCCAGCATGGGCACCCTCTTGCTGATAATGTCCCGCTTGCACTTCTCAGGGTCTCCACCTTGCAGGATCATGTCCACAATCTCGCTGACCCAGGTGGTGCCTGGGGAAAGGAACCCATCAGGGGGCATCCAGGGTGGCACTGGGTGTCTGATCACTGATAACCCCTCAGACTTTAACCAGACGCTGAGGGGGCAAAGGGGATCCCTGCACAGCTCTGTCCCGACAGCCCCCAAATGTGCTGCATTTCCCTCACCAGTGGGCCTCAGACATACAACACACTCGCCCACACGGTAACACAACATCTGCTGGACTTGGGAATGCTCACCAGATTTGGGGAAGGTGACCACCACAATGTCCTCAGGGCGACTCTGGAAGGTGTCGACACGTTCCCAGTTGTAGGTGAAGGCGTTGACCATTGGAATGCCGTGCACCGTGGGCCAGGGCTGACGCAGGTAGGGGCCTGGATCGGCCATCCGGCTGGGGACAGGGACATGCGGGGAGGCTGACTGGTGAGGCGGGAGGCCCCCCCTCACCCTCACTGGGCAGCCACCAGCCAGGGCAGCCCAGGCAACTGGCAGGGTGCCAGCCCTGGGAGCGGCAGCGGTAGCACCGGCATACAGACCAGAGGTCACTGCAGCCATCGCTGCACTCACTGCTTGGGACAGGGGGCCCATCTAGGGGGACAGGGGTCCCATCTGCAGGAAAAGGAGCACACCAGCACCCCAGCAAGGGCAGGGGGTACCCATGGGGGGCCAGCATCACCCAGACCAAACACCTCTCCCATTGCCTCAGCACCACAGAGAAGCAGGGAACTGGGTCCCAGGGGTTATTGCAGCAGACCTCACCAAGGGGAAGTTTAAGGTGGCTGATTACACCCAAAAGTACCCCAAAAACCCACCAACCTGGACCCCACAGCACACAGCTCGATGTGGCTGAGCATGGGCAGAGCACCCGCAGGGCACCCCAGGACACCCCTCTCACCTAACTCGCTGCCGCTCTGCGCCGGGAGACTGACGCTGGGACGGTGACACCACGAGGGTGACGGTAGACGACAGGGAGACGTGGGGCCCCGCAGCAGCTTTCACAGAGAGGAGAAGGAAAAAGGCAGGGCGGCAAGGGCAGCAATGTTTTCCTGCCCTGCGGCTGCCGGGAGGGAGGAGCAAGCACAGTGAGAAGCCAGCAGCCACTGACCTGCAGGCAGGGCCACACTGGACATCTCCAACCTCACGGATCTTGCCTCCCACCCCCAGATCCCAGACTGTGCCTCTCCACATGAGGACAGGGAGGCCACCTCTCACTGCCTGTATCCAGCTGGCAGCTTCCTCACACGCATTTTTGCCACAACTCTCTGCAATCCCACAAGCTTCTGGTGGCAATGCCCCCACCACAGTAGCTGAGGGGTGACACCTGCTTGTCCTCAGCACAAGAAGAGGCTTGGCAGCCCCAGGGGGGATGGTAGGGTTGGGATCTGCACAGGCACACACTAGTGAACACCCCATGCGGGGGCCAGGGACCACATTTTATTTCTCTCCAGCAGTCCCAGAGGAGGGGAAGCAGCCCCTGCTGTGGGAGCAGTGCCACCGGCATGGGGCAGATTTGGGGGTGTCTGGCAGCGTCTCCTCAGATCTGAGTGCGGAAGCGCAGGTCGGTGCCCGACATCTTCTGTGCATAGTCCTGGTCAAAGCGCTCGTTCTGGGCCACGGTGAAGTGGTTCTTCCAGTCTCCAGTGGTGCCTGCAGCCAGGCAAGGTGGGGCTCAGCAGGGGCCGAGGGGACGGGGCACCTGCAGCCCCCCAGAGCTGCTCACCTTTGCGCATGAAGGGGGACACGCTGTGGTCCATGAGGTTGGAGGGCACCTTGCTGTAGTTGGTGGTGGGGTTGTCCCGCATGGCCTCAAAGGAAGTGTGTCGGGTGATGGTGTCCAGTGCTGTCTCCGACAGCTCCTGCCCCAGGAACTGGGCCACCTTGGCAATCTCCCGGCGGAGGTCCTGTGACACACGGGACGATGTTCACCCCTCCTGCCACCCCCCCAGATGCCACACCACCATCCACCCCTGTCCATCACCTCCTTTAAGTCCTCGTAGAAGAGGTAGAGAATGGGGTGATCCTTCCTCCGCTCCCAATAGCCCTTGACGTGGTTGTACCAGGAGCCATATGCCACTGCATGGGGAGAACAGCCAGGGGATGGCAGTGGGTGACAGCACCCCACAGGGTCCCCACATGCCTCCAGGGGTGTTCTGTCTCACCTCTGCCGGCCATGAACTCCTCCAGGTACTGGGCCCATGTCCCAGGGTGAGGGTGGAACTTGTTCATCAAGTCAAAGTGGTAGTAGGAAACGGCCACATCCTTGGCATTGCGCCCCACATAGATCATCTGCAGAAAGCTTGGTGGCATGTGGGGACTTGCAAGGTCCCAACAGGGCAGGTACTACCCCCCTTATCTCTGCTGGATCTAGGTGTGGTAACTCCATCCTGTTACCTTGCAGTGGTTTTCCCAGAAGGTTTTGGGCAGGATGTCAGCTGGGATGTGGGTCTTGATGATGCGAGGGGATGCCATGACCTCCAGCTGGTCTGTGCCTGCAAGGATTTCCCCCAGGAGCAATCTCACTGCTGGTGGTGTACCTTCCCATACAAAACCAAGCCTATTCCCTATCCAGCACTCACTGCCACCCCATTACCTGCTGGCATCTTCCCAGGGGCAGCAAACTCCATCATAGGCACCCGGTTGACAATGTCATCCTGCTTGCATTTTTCAGGGTCACCGCCTTTCAGGACCATGTCCACAATCTCGCTGACCCAAGTGGTGCCTGGCGAGGAGAGGCTGGGTGTCTGGTTGATGCCACTCCCACTGGAGCCCCATCTCCCGCACCCGAGGGCCACCATCTTCCAGCATTGCCTTTTAGCATCCCCTCCAGTCCCAGCCCCAGCATCTGCAGGTTGGTACCTCCCTTTCCCAAGCGTGGCCCCTCTCTGTTGCCTGGGGTCGCTCACCAGACTTGGGGAAGGTGACCACCACAATGTCATCAGGGCGACTCTGGAAGCTGTCAATCCGTTCCCAGTTAAGGGCAAAGGCATTGACCATGGGAATGCCGTGCACTGTGAGCCAGGGCTGACGCAGATAGGGATCCGGATTGGCCATCCTGCTGGGAACAGGGACACATGGCAGGGCTGGCCGGCAGCAAGGAGCATCACGGGGACTCCTCTTTCCCTGGAGTCCCCAAAATGCCTGCTGAACCCAGCCATCCTGCCCACAGGAAGGAATCTATCCCCTGCTTGTTGGTGTCATGGGAGGTGGCATCTGTCTTCTGCGGGGATTTTGGGGGCCAGGTGGCAGTGCAGGGAGTGTGGAGGGGCATGGCTGGCTCTGGGGGGCTCAGGTCAGCACAGGCAGTGGGGCAGCTACCTGTACCAAGCTGGTACTTTTACTTGGGTGTAAAAGCTCACAGGGGCTTTCCTGGCCGGTGTTTCAGGCTGCTTTCCCTCTGCCTTTTCCTCCCCACCTCTCAGCTGTAGGGCAGCTTGGGGAAGCCTTCTTTGCAGGGGGCTGAGTGAGGGTTTGAAGGAGACAGGAACGAGGAGCAGGGCTCCCAGAACTCTCTCTTTAGGAAACCTTTCCACCCACCAACCGGGATGGAAACGCTGGATACGGCAGCTGCAAAACACCCACGGCTGAGACTTTCGGAGAGAGGCTTGGTCACTTGCTTCTGCCTTCCAAGGGTTTTCAAGGACACTGAGCCCCTCTGAGCCCCGGCACCTCACCCCCCCCCCCCCACCACCACCACGCAGGCCCTCTGCTTGTGAGGCCAGGGCACCCCAAAAAGGGCCAAGCCTCCTGACCACGACCAGAGTCCCCCCATTACCTCTTCTCCGGCTGCTCCGGCAGGGAGAAGGAAAAGCTTTGCCTGCCGCTTACGGGGCGGGATTTTCTATTTTCCCTTCCCTCCGTCGAAGATGGAGGCTCAGGGAGGCGGGGGACACCGCTGGGGCAGGAGGAGGGCAGAGGAAAAGGGAGGCGGGGGTGGGGACTGTCCCCAGATGCCTGTGATGAGCTGTGCCGTGCTCAGCAACCCCCGGTACGCACACAGGCGGTGGGAGTGGAAATCACAGCTGCCCTGTCCACCCGCAGAGGCAAACAAAGGGAGGAAATCCCAACCCACCTCCCGGGGGATTTAACGTCACCCTGTCCTGATCCATCCAGGAGTCACCTGAGTGGACGTCCCCAATTCCTCGCACAGACGTGGGGCTTGCTAGTGGGCTGTGGGGATCAGGCTTTGGTAATACCCCTACTCTGCTCAAATACGGGTCCAAAGTTTGCAGGATTGCAAAGCACAAGTGTTTCTGGGAAAGGTGTTTAAAGTGCCGGTGGTGGTGAAATGCTGCTCCTTACCTGCTTCCCACAGGCAACCTCCGAGCCGGGAAGGAGTGGTGAGGGCAGGAAAGTTGACAGCTGGGCAGAGACAGCAGCTCACTTGTTTTCAGCCTTGATAGAAGTCCCTGATTTGGACCCAGGTCCAAGTTCCAGGTGAGGTGGGACGTGTCACGCCAGGCATTCAGGTGTTTTGCAGGCAGGGACATGCATCCCTGCCCGTCCATTTGCCCATATGTCAGCAAAATTGGCTCCATGTGCAAACACTGCAGGCAAAGTCAGGAGATGAGGAAGAATAGAGATCTCCATTAGCATTGAAATAAATGTCTGGAAAGGATTCATTCCTGCGAGTCAAGTCCCCTGCCCTATAGGAGTCAGATCCGAGTTGCTTCTCTTTAGGGATAAAACAACCCCATGAAGCTGTATTGCCAAAAAACTGCAATCTTAGAAACTCTGGAACAGGTCAGAAATGGGGTGTAAGTGGGGGACTTGGGACTCCAAAGCACACCCTTGCCCCAGTGGGACAGGGAGTGGTTTGCTCTGGCCATCCCAGAGCAAGGGCTCAGTGCAACCAGGTTGGAGGTTGCAGGGTGGTTTCCTTATCCAGCAAGGATGGTGATGTTGCTGAGCCCGGCCATATGCCAGCAGGGAGGTGTTTCCCTTCACTTTTGTTCCATAGACTGCGGGCTGCCAAGCTCCAGCTGGGTCAGGGAGCCTGGGGAGAGCCTCACCACCACCCACTCTGTCAAGAAACCTGCCACAACCTGGAGCCATGAAAGCCCTGTGCACACAAAAGCTGTGGCAGCAGCAGGTTTGCTGGTGCTTTGGGTTTTTCCCACTCTTCACCGATCTTTGCTCCCTCCAGGTACCCCAGTAGGCTGGGTCTGGGGCACCCAAGGTGACCCACCCAGTGGGGGGTTTTGGGAGGATGCACATTCCCAGTGATGCCTGACCATCACCAGCTCAAAATGCACTGTGTGTGCCCACTGCTGACCATGGAGGTGCTCCCAGACACTGCCTGGAATCTGGGGGGGGTTCAGCCTCCCCGGTGCCTTTTTCTGAAGGCAATGACTCACTCTCCCTTTATCACAATTTATTGCAAGGACAAAAGTAAATCAGTGCAAGGATGCTCCGTCTGGACCCACCCTCCCCACTGGGTGAGAGAGGAGAAGCAGAGTCCTCCTGGAAAGGGGGATGAGCCCCTCACATCTCCATCTGGAAGTGGAGGTCGGTGCCCGCCATGTGCTCCTGGTAGTGCCGGTCGAAGCGCTCATTCTGGGCCACAGTGAAGTGGTTCTTCCAGTCTCCACAGATCCCTGGGGGCAAGAAAGCAAGTGGGGCAAATCTTGAGACACACAAAATATTTGCAGCCATGGATGGGGGCTGAAATACAATGCAGGGACATTCCTCCCAAGCTCTCCACCACCGTCCAAATCTCACCTTTACGGAGGAAGGGGGAGAGGTTGTGGTCCATCAAGGCAGTGGGCATGGTCTCATAGTTGGCAGCAGGGTTCTTCTTCATCGCCTGGAAGGAGGTGTTCTGAAGGATCCTCTCCACTGTTCCCTCCACCACCTCCTTGCCCAGGAACTGCAGGATCTTCTTCACTTCCTGCCGTGGGTCCTGCAGGGCAGCTGACATGAGGTGGCTGACAAAAAAGGCTGTGGGGGGGCAAGTAGGGCACCATGCCCCTCATCCCACCCTCACCTTCTTCATGTCCTCATAGAAGAGGTACAGGATCTTCTTCTCCTTCCTCTTCTCCCACCAGCCCCGCACATGGTCATACCAGGACCCGTAGGCCGCTGTGGAATATGGTCAAGGGATTAGCTGAGAAGCAGGGCAGCAGGGGATGTCCTTCCCACCAGCATTTCGGGGTGGGCATCCTGTGGCTCAGCCCCCACCTTTGCCAGCCAGAAAGGTCTCCAGGAACTCAGCCAGTGTGCCAGGGTCAGGGTGTACTTTGGCCATCTGGTAGAAGTAGTAGTAGGAGATGACAACATCCTTGGGGTTGCGGGCCATGTAGATGATCTGGAGACAAATAAGGATGTGGTTGGGAGATAGAGTAGTGCCTCTTCCCTGCCAACCCAGATTGGGAGAGAGGCAGAGGGCACCTGCAGCATTACCTTGCAGTCCTTGTCCCAGAAGGACTGTGGGAGGAGCTGGACTGGGAGATGGGTCTTTACCAGCCGTGGGGATGGGGTGTTCTCCAGCTGCTCAACACCTGTGGCACAGGGTGCTTAGAGGTGTGAGCCCCCAGCACACTCACCCTCACCCCAGCTCTGCTCTTTCCCCACCCAATCCAGGCAGCCAGGCTGGGGAAACTCACCACTCGGTATCCCGGGGGCCTTCACTTCCAGGAAGGGTACACGGTTGTAGATGGCATCCCGTCGGCATTTCTCCACATCGCCGTCTTGGTAGATCATGTCCATGATCTCGCTCAGCCACGTTGTGCCTGCAGCACAGGGACAGCATTGCAAAGGCTGGTGTCACCTCATCCTCACTTCACCCTTCCCCAGGGCCACTCACCTGATTTGGGGTAGGTAGAGATGAGCAGGTCATCTGGGCGGGCTTGGAAATCCTTCACCTGTGGCCAGCCCTCGATGAATACTTTGTAGAGGGGGATACCGTGGAGGTTGCCCAGCTCCTCCCTGATACCTTCCTGCCCCATGGCTGATGGTGGGTCCTCACAGTGCTGGCTGTCCTCCCTGCTGGCAGCCTTGACAACCTCAGAACTGGCTGGTTCCTGTGGCAGAACTGTGCCCAGGGCAGTGCCCCACCAGGCAAAGTTCAGCCTGGATCACGTGTGGCAGAGGTGTTGCCAGTGCCAGAGCCAGGGGCATGGCCTGTTCCCCAGCAGGATGCCACCCTGACATTTGTGGTGCCAGCCATGCACTAAGCCCAAGCCATGAGGGGTCAGGAACAGAGCCCACCATTACCTTTCCTCCCACCTGCCTGTGCTTCTCCCCCAGCCTCAGCCCCTTTAATAGGTGCCACAGAGAGCTACAGAGACACCTCTGCCACCCTATCCCTGCTGCAGCTGTACCTATCAAGATTCTAAGGCCTCTGGTGCCCAGGAGCCTTGGCACCTCCACCCTCCTGCCCTGCCCAAGGGGTAATGGTTAACGAAAGCCGACTCGGCTAAGGAGCGTGGAGGATGGGAAGCAGGTTCAAAAGGCCAGCAGCCAGGGTGTGGGGCAGTTTTGGGATGGGCTCTGCCTCCCTCCTCCCCTGCCCTGTGAACACTGTGTTGCCCCTGCTTGTCCTGGCTGGGGACCAGACTGGCTGGGACCCGGACAAGGGTGCTGCAAGCAGAGAGGTGCCACCCTCCTTGCCCTCCTGGGTGCTTCTTTGAGGTCTCTTTCCTTTAGGAAAGTGCTGAGTACACTGAACTTCTCCATCCTGGGTGATGTGACCCAGGTTATGCAGTGCTGGGACCTGGCGTGGTGGAGCAGGTGCTTCTCCTGCTGCAGGACATCAAGGAGAAGCAGAAGGAAAGTGGTGCCTGGCCCAGCTCAGGTCAGCAGGACCTGTGGGAAAGGGGGCACCAGTGCAGGATTTAGAATCTGTGCCATTTGAAAAAATATGATCTCACAAGTCTGACTTTTTGTATCCAATAAAGGAGTTGGAAGACACTAAATGTGTTTATTACCCTACAAAAAGTGAGATGTAGCAGTTGTCATCTGATGATGAGGAAGTAACATTACAAACCTTAATTAAAACTGAAACACAATTAAGAAAATAAGACTGCATCAGCACAGAAGTAGGCACATACTGTCATCCAAAAGTCAATCTGGTTTCCCTGTCATCAGGGCAGGGAAACCTATGTATAAAAAGGTACCCCCAAGCCAGGGCTGCATCCTCAGGACCCTGGACATCCCATCAGTTGGATCAATGCTGAAACCAGGACTGGTGATCCTTTATCTTCCTCCTTTCCTTTTTATTTTCTTCCTTTCTTTCTTTCCTCCTTCCCCTCTTTCTTTCTTCCCTTTCTTTCTCTCCCCCTTTAATTCATCTCTTCTTTTCTCTCTTCCTTTCCATCCTACTCCTTTTTCAAAAACCCACTACCATGTGCTTGTATAGGAGGTCAGGAGGTCCTACAGGCAGAGCCATGTAGGCAGAACCACATCCTGGTTCCCTGACTCTCCCAGCACTCAGAAACTGCTCCCCACTGCAGCCTGGTGGCAGCTGGGGGAGCTGTGCAGGTGGCTGCCAGCTCCGGCCACCTCCCAAGGTGTCATAGAGGTCCCCTGGCCCCAAGGAGCATCACCCGGGGACAACATCCCCGCTGTGTCAGGCCCACGGCTACATCCTGCCTTGCTGCCTGTTTATTTAATCCCCCACCCAGTGAGCCTGATGCACCAGGGATGGTTTGCACACCCCCGGCTTCCCCGTGTCCCCTGGGGTTCCTCCTGTCCTGAGGTGAGCCCCCCTCCCACAGCAGAGGGGTTCTGCACTGCCTACAGCCACGTCTCCCCGGCCAGGAACCCCCCCACCTGCCCCGTAACATCCAGCTGGGGTAACCCGGGGTCCCTCTTTTAATGTCCATTCACGGCCATGAGGAGCCACCATCTGCTGTCACGTGCGCAGGGAGCGGTGCAAGAACACAGCGTGGGAAAACCGTGCAGGAACACGAAACTGCTCCAGCTCCAGATGGATTTATGGGGATGACTATTAGCTCTCCCACAACCAAGCTGGGGGATAAATGGATTAAAATCCCGCTCTTTGCTGGCATGTTGCTCTTTATTCCTGAGCTACTTTTCCCATCCATCCTGCTGGGGCTTGGCGACCATCTCGGATCCTTCCCTTGTCTCTCCCCACTGAAAAATATCCAGGGGTGGTGGGCATCTGTAGCTCAGCGGGATGCTTTGATGCCCAGCTCTCGGTCCATTGCCTGGAGGAAACGTTCATTGAGAAAAAGCATCTGCCCATGGGGCAGGAGACGATCCAGGAGGGCATCGGCGGCATCAGGACGGAGCAGGACGTCAGCGCCAGGGCTGAGCAGCCGCAGGGAGACAAGCAGGCGAGGAGCCAGGCGCCGCAGGGTGATTTCGGCCAAGGACAGATTTTCCTGGGGGTCACAAACCAAAGCAAAGGCGAGGGCCATCACTGATAACCAGACTACGGTCACCCGGTCAGGGAAGGGGTCTCCAGGGGGCATCTGGAAAAGCCCCCCCAGAGCATCTTGGAGTGACACCGGCTCATCAGGCAGCTGGGGGAGTTGTGGGGAGGACGGGCGGCCCAGGGATGACTGAAGCAGCTGGCACTGGGAAGCCACTTGTCTGGAAGAGAATAGGGGAACCCTTGTATTAAGGACCCCGGCATCATCCAGGGACAGAGTGACCCCCTCTATTGGAGGGACAGGGTCCCAGGGGTCCTGCCAAGCCCAGCACCCCTAAAATAGGCGTATCTGATGAATAAGGAGGGCCATGGTCCTGGGGTTCCCGCTGAGCCCCGGCCCCCCAAAAGGGGGCTGCCACAGTTCTGGAGGTCCCACTGAGTGCAGGCTCCCCTCAGGAAGGAAGGATGTCCCATAGTTAAGGGGCATCTCAGCCCTGGGGTTCCGGCAAAACCCAGGAGCCCCACCCCAACAAAAAAAAGGAGGCACATCCCTCCTTCCTGGTGATGCTGGTCACAGGGGTCCCACCGAGCCCAGCATCCCCAGGAAGGGGGTTCCCATGGAGGGCAATGTCGCCGCCCCGAGGCGGGGGGGGCTCTCCCGGCTACCTGGCCACGACAAGCAGCTGCTCCTTGCGGCGAAGGCGCTGCCGGGGACCCCCGGGAGGGGTTCCGGGAGGGGTCCCGAAGGCGCGCGCGTACAGCACGCGGCACGGGGCCTGGCTGGCGGGCCCGCCCTGCGACAGCAGCACGAAAGCCCAGACCATGGCCGGCACCGCGCCCCCCGGCCCGGCCCCCGCTCCGGCGGAAGGGAGCGACGGTGGATCAGGAAAGGAGCGACGGTGGGCGGAGGGAAGGGCGGAGGAGGCGCAAATGGCGGGTTACGATTGGCCAAAGCCCCGGGGCAGCGAGAGCTGATTGGTGGGTAGCGGCCGGTGGGCAGGGCAGGGAGGGTGCAAACATGGCTGGAGGCAGTACCCCTGAGCAGCGCTGTTCCGGCTGTGGGAGTCCCCCCTGCCCCCTCCCTACCCATCCCTGCCCCTGCCCCTGCCCCTACTCCTGCCCCTACTCCTACTCCTACTCCTACTCCTACCCCTGCCCCTGTTCCTGCCCCGGGCATAGCCGTGACCCACGCTTCCGTGCTCGGGGTCCTTCTTACGGGCGGGTGCCATGGCAACCCCTGCCTTCTCCGCGGCTCGTGCCCCGCCCTTGACCCGGCCGTGTCCTCCCCAGAGCCCCCGCCTTGTGCGGGAACACCGCGATGGCCACACCCGTGCCGGTACCGGGGGTTGCGGTTCCGCTCCGCGCCCACCGGACGGCGGCACCTTGCGAGGCCGGCGCTTCGCTCCCTCCCCGCCGCAGGTGCCCGGGACGGTGGGGCGTGCCCAGGGCTTTCCCCGGGCGGTTTGGACAGTGGCGCGGGGGTCCCGGCCTAGGGAACAGCTGCAGCTCGGCCGCTGAGGCTGGGAGTCCCCGGCAATGCTCCGCTTTCCACCGCTGTCCTCTGCACGGCCCCGCTCCTGGCTCAGCCTGCCCGGAGATGCTGCGGGGACTTGGCAGCTCCAGCTTGTTTGTGGCTCCAGCTCGTGGACGTCTGTGGCTACTTCCAGTTTGTTTGTGGCTCCAGCTCACTTGCAGCTTCAAGTTATTTGTTTCTGTCCCCAGTCTGTCTCAGGTCCAGCTCATGGATGGATCTGGTTTGTTCTTGCTTCCAGTACATTTTAGGCTCCACTTGGGTTTAATCTTCCTCAGCTTCATTCTCTCTCCAGCTTATTTGCAGCTCCAGTTTGTTTCCATCTGCAGTTGGTCTGTGGCTCCAGTTCATTTCCACTCCAGCTCATTACAGCTTGTGCTTGTTCAAATTATCTTGGCTTTTTAACAGGGCCGTAAATCAATCACTGTCATGACTTGAATAGGAATGGACATAATTGTACACTGTCTAAATATGGACTAAGCTTCAGGGACCAATGCAGCCAGACCCTCAGCCTCCAGAGGGGTTCCACACAAGTGCCACCATCCTGGTTCCCACCTTGATGAATAACAGGAGCGAAGTTCCAAATAACAAGATAAAGAACAAAGTGGTTAAGCAATGGAAGCAATAACCATGGAAATGTGGAAGACAGGAAATTGTTTGCCTAAGTTCATGAAGGAGGGAAACAAAGATAAAACCCTTCTTGTCTGGGACGTGTAATGATGAGATAGAAAAAACCCTGTTTTGACTGGTTCTGTGGTGACAACTTGCCCAGTGATGAATTTTGCTCCTTATAGTAGTAAAAAGCACACCCCAGCTCAGGACTTCCCCCCTGCCCACAAAAAGACCACCACTCACTGAGCATGTGCTATGATTTCTTGGGACACAATGGCTTTAATTTAAAGCAGAGAAAGGATGAGCCAATAACAACTTAGCCAAGTAGTGACTTCAGTGAGATATGCTAATAGCCTACAATTGTAACTGTATAAGTAGGCCTGCTTTTTTGTGTCTTGGGGTGCTGGATTTGGGAATCTACCACAGATCACCCCTTTCTGTGCAGAACGGTAAATTAAACTATGTGCCATGGCTGGAAAAAAAAAATCTCCTTTGTTACAGTGGCTGAGTTTGGTTGAGTCTCTGATCCTGTGTGTTAACCTATAGAAGCCCTCACCCTTTTCACCACACTGGTAATTCCCTCAGTAATTTTAATATAGGAAGATGATCAAGAAATGTTTGCACACTATTCTAGCAAGGAAGACAACTTTTTTCTTAAATGTAGAGCCCTGGGGCCTCAAACTGTGTTCAGTGGCTGCTGCTGTATCAAATTATTTTTCCTTGTTGCCATATCCATCCATTTGTACTTCCTATAAGATAATCACTGTCCCCTCCAGGAAGATTAGGGGCCTATAGGGCAGGTCAGTTCAGCTATAGGTAATTTCAAGGTAGTTCATGTTGTGGTGACTTCACTGGTTTTGCTCTTTCAAGCATTATATGCCAGCACTACTCAGAATCCAGCATCTAAAAGGGCTACAAGAGAGCTGGAGACAGGCTTTGGACAAGGGCATGTAGTGACAGGACAAAGGGGAATGGCTTCAAACTGACAGAAGGCAGGTTTAGATTAGATATTGGGAAGAAATTCTTCCCTGTGGGGATGGTGAGACACTGGAACATGTTGCCCGGAGAAAATGTGGATGCCCCATTCCTAGAATTGTTCAAAACCAGGTTGGATGGGGCTTGCAGCAACCTGGTCTAGTGGAAAATGTCCCTGATTATGGCAGGAAGGTTGGGACTAGATGATCTTTAAGGTCCCTTCCAACCCAAACCATTCTACAATTCTAAGATACAAACAGGTCTAGTTCTGTCTTCTGGGTGCCAAGCTTATGCAGTCATGTTTTCCTTATGACCAAACTAGTTTTCCTTCCATCTGAAACAGAAAACAGTAGGCTGAAGTAAAATTAAACCGAAAGAGAGGAATGAATCATTTCCCTATTTAGAATAGGACGAGGATTAAAAAAAAACCCAAACAAGAACAAAACAAATAAACCAACAACCCAACCCCAAAGCATAGAAGGATATTTTGGTAGTAACCTTGCCGGTACAGCTGCTAACATAAATATTTCCTGACAAAGGTGCATTTTATGAACAGTGTGTCACAGTTAACCCATGAAGACCTGTGCACTGAGAGCAAGGTTTGGGAAGCCATTACCTTTGGCTGCACTGATTTCAGGTGGGTTTGGCAATTTTATTTTGCTTCACTTCTGAAAAAAAAATCAGAAATTGCTTTTAGAAGTCTGGCAGGGAGGTGATGGCACTGGAGTGGCTGGAACCGGAGAAATCCAGCAAAACCTGAGCAAAATACTTCTTCAGTGCTTCAGGACTTAGTTTGGTAAGTGAAAGGAAATTCAATTGCACTCTTATGGCTCAGCCTCTTAACTAGGGAAAAGAATTCCCAGTGGTTTCTCTGAAGCCACTTCTCGCTAAGCAGATGACCAGCTCCAAGGAGAAGCTCTTGATTCAAAATAATATAGTTCCACCATTTTCTGAACAATGTGCTCTTACCTGCTTTTTTATGGGAAAAACTACTTTATGACAATAGAAATCCTCTTAGCTCATCAGTCTTTACTCTGAAGCAGCTTTTCTTGTGTTCTCTTTTCATCTTTGAGTTTCTTGGGTTATCCTTAGCATACAGTTACTGTCACATTTACAGAAGAGGTGTGTGCAGCAGGTTGAAGAAGCCGCCTCCCAGAAAACCAGCACAAGAGCCACCATTCAGCTTGTCCACTATTTCATTTTACAACCCCCTGCCTAATTTCTTGGTGGAAATCAATACCAAATGCCTATCTGCCTGTTGTTTTCGGGGAGAATCTTCCCCTCATCTGGCAGCACTGATGGTGAGGACCAGGACTAGTATGCCAGAAGGGAGCGTCGGTGAGCCTGTCGGTGACCGAGTGTCGCCCACTGCACACGTGAGCAGGAGCTCATGCCAGTTCTTCTGAAAAGGGGTTGTGCTTGTATGTGTATTCACAGACTTGTTTCCCCTGTTAATGGTAGATGATTTACAGGAGCACAGAGAAGAGGCTGCTCTGCAGCAGAAAATTTAAATGCTGTGTGACCTTGCTTTTTGAAGGGTCATTCAACCTTTGTGTTGTAACTTACCTTTATGGCTTTCAAGGCAACTATCTTATATATAAGGGGCAGAGGCCCCAAAGCCCTGTTTTGGCTTCCCACCTCCCCCCACTGGTTTTGGCTACTCCCATTTCCCATTCCTCCACAAAACCAGTAAAATACAAGTCATAGAAAATTTAACAAGACCTCTACCAGGGTTTTCCTACAAGTTACCTGCTTAGAATTCCCACTGTCATTACTGTAATCTGTGGCTTCCCCAAATTTGAGCTGTAAATATAACTACTTGCAGCTGGAACAGCATCTGCAAAACCACTTCTCTCCAACTGATAGTAACATGGGTTTGATTCAAACTTTGAATGACTGCTGTTACAAGGACTTCCAGCTCCTAAAATATTTAATGAAGTGACTGCTAAAAAAATACTGCAAACCTCTTGAGATGTGTATGTCATTTCCCAGTGTTAAAATAGCTGTTGCTTTAAAGGGATACACTGTTATAAATTTCCTCTTAGGACCCATTTGTTGCAAAGAGATCCAAATCCGCAAAACTGCATCAGTACTGTGAAGCTTGTTTTCTGAGCACTCTTCCATCTTGCCAACACACTCTGTCCCCAGGCATGGAAAAAGGGACTACCAGTTTGTCACCACTGCGTATGTCAGAGCACATCAAGTCCTATGAAGTAAATGCCATAGCAAAGCCATTCCTGCTCCTGAGAAGCCAGAACAGCGGGGACATGCTGCTGCATGCATTCTGCTTCTCATGCACCGTGTCCCAGGAAGCCTAATTTAACTAAGGAAAAGACTTGCAATCCTTATAAACCCTGTCTCCCAAGTGTTTTGGGAGAAACAGGTAACCTGGTCAGGCAGAAGGAGTCTGGTTGGATATAGATGATACAAGATGGAACCTTCAACAACAGAAGCACATCCCAGAGTGAGGAAGAGCACCTAAAGCACCGGGAGAGATGGAGAAAGAAATACCATGTAACCAACACAGATTTGCTCACTGCAAATTTTAACTCTGCAACATAAGCCACTCTGGGTCGTGTCCAATGCCTCCTGTGCAGCCAAGGGGTGAGGAAGAAGGCTGACGTGATGGTGAGGTGGATCCAAGCTGCCCACTGCTGTACGAAGAGCAGGGTGCTGGACTCAAGCTGATGATCTACACCTGAAGGGAATAAAAGCATCTCACCTCCCCGCAGATAACAAGTCTCTTTTATTAAAAGCCCCTTCAGTTTTAAACATTGTGATTAATTTCTGTCAGTCCCTGGAAGGCATCTCTGCCACACCATCAAGCTCATATGGCCAGAGCTATCCTACTTCTGTTACTCTTTCAAATCCAAAAAGGAGGCACAAATAAGGATTGAGGAAATGCTCAACAACATCCTCCCCACAAAAACCTCTTCCCTCTCTACAGCTGCCACCGCCATAGCTCAAGGACAGCCCAGCCTGTTGCTGCTGAGCTGCAACAATTCTGCTATTGTGAGATACTCAGAAAGCATTGCCCAGATCAGACCACCTCCCAAAAAAGCCTTTGTTTTATTTAAATCAAGAAAGCCATTTGTTTAAACCAAATCAATACAAATTTGGAACATCAGCTTCATGCTTTCTTTTGGAATTAAGTTAACGTTTTTAGTAGGGAAAATACTAAGTAATCAGAGAACCAAAATAGAAATGAGAAGACTCATTCCCAACTTCTGATCACTGCACCTTCCTAGAAACTCTTGTTCCAGCTCCTGGCCTCTGCTGCAGGCAAGGCTATGCTGGGACTCTGGTCTGCTCTGTTGATGCCTTGAGCTCTTTGGGGAACTCCTCGTCTCCCTGCCTACAGCTCCTCCAGCTGCTCCAAGCTCCTTTCATGCTCTCCCTACTAAAATACATGGGGACTACACTGCACTGGGGCTCCGGCCAGCTCCCAGCAGTTTTAATGCAAGCCATGTTCAGAAGCAGGGGGATGCTTGGGACAGCCTACATGATCCCAGCACAGATGTGAGACAGAGCAAGGTGGACCAATGCAGCATATATTGTTCAGACAGTCTGACTTTATGAAGGCTGCTGTTGTTCTGCCCCATTTCATCTAATTAAGTGTGCTCTGTGTGTGCTCCCTGGAAAGTTTCAGTACTGCACTTGCTGGCTGCTCTACTGCCTCTGTTATTTTATGTGGTAGAAACCAAGCAGTCATACTCTGAAGCTGAATGTGCTCCCAACACTTTTCTTCCAATACCTGGGTCTCTTGGGATTCAGTTTATCTCCTGTAAGATGGCTAATTGATTTGACCCCATTAATTTAATTTAATATACAGTCCCACTTCACCCTGGCAGAGGTTCTTCTGCCATGTCTGTGCCCTTTGTACCTCTACATTACTGCCCCACCAACTCTTCCTCCCACCTGCTGAGCCATGTCCTAGTACGCTTGTTCCTTAGACTCTCAAGATTTTTGCAGAAGGACATGAATAATCCCACTGGCTTAATCTCCTTGTAGCCTCATGGCTACATTTCCCAAGAGTTTGTCCAGGAAGCCTGTGCCACCCCTAGCCAACCACCCCTCTGCTCTGGTCTTGCACCTCACACATGATTGTCAGCCTCCCTGTGGTCACCAAAAGCACTGCCAACCAATCTCCCGATCTCCTTGAGTTTATCCAGATAAGATAAGGAAAAGAACTGGTTTCAAGGTCTTTAGTCTACATTTCTGTTTTCTCATTTGGTATCTTCCTAAGTGACAGGAGAGTTCCCATTTTTTCAGTGAAATCCCTGTTGTAAATCCATGAGCACATAGCACAGCTGGGTGGGTGTAAGTACCTCACCAGCGTGCACCAGGCACAAGCCAACATCCTGGGCAGGAACAGGAGTGCTCCTTCTCCCCATCCACTTCATCCTGTCAGGCAGGGATGTCCCATGCCAGGCTCACCACGTGGGCAAGGTGCATCAGCAAGATGTGTCAGACCGGGAGCTGTCTCAGACACTGACCATCCACGCTGTCTTTCTTCAAACCAGCTGCTCTACTTATGCTCCCTTGACTTGCTCAGAGGCTGCCTTTGATGGATGGGAGCACCCCAAAATTCCCACTCCCACCTCAAAAGCAGAGCCAAAAGTCCTCCCCATCTTTCTTTGGCAAAACAAGGCAAGCTAGGCTTTTGATCATCAAAGTTTTCCTGTTTGGAAGGAGGAGGAGCCGTCTAGTCATGGGTTCATTGATTCCTTGCCCAGCAGGAATGTTTGCTTGGGCACAACTCAGCCGCACCTCTGATGACTAACAGGCAGTGCTCTCTCTCTTTGATATACTATCAGCTGGGTTTATCAGAGTATCAACACAACCTCCCCACTCCTGGACTCTCCCCTTCTAGCCAGCTCTCCTTGCAGAGCAGGCAGGGGCTGCGTGGGAGCTGAGCTTACCTCTTATTTCAAGGAATCTTAACAGCAGGTTTTAAGCTATTTATTTACTTTTTTGGTCTGCGCAGGAAGTCTGAGCTAAAAAAAAAAAAAAGACAGAAGCATAATTGCTCTGGCGTGCCTGCATTCCTACTTCAGGCTCAGACGGGCAGGGACTCTTTCTTGTTGGAGCCAGGAAGAGGATCTTATCCCTGGAGATCACCGCCACAAACGTGTGTAACTGAAACCTGCAGCCATGCTGAAACAGATATTATCAGACATGTACATCGATCCTGACCTGCTGGCAGAACTCAGCGAGGAGCAGAAGCAGATCCTCTTCTTCAAGATGAGGCAGGAACAGATCAGACGGTGGGAGGAAAGAGAAGCTGCTGCGGACAAGGCTCCAGCAAAGAAGCCGCTGCCAAGAAAAGGTAAGTCTTTGCCTCCTGGCTGCTTCACCCTCTGACACATATCTGGCCTAGTCAATTGGTCCCTAGAAATAGAAGGTAATGTATCTTAGAGTAATTTCTTTTCCCAGGGACATATAACAGGCTTATCTCCAAACCGTAACTAAACCCACCTGCAATGGGGTAGTTTTGGCCAGACACACTATGGTTTTACTCCCTCACCCAGACACTCTGCCCTTGACCAAATTGCTCAGCTTCCCTAGCTGGGAAGACAGGGCTTATTTGCCCCCAGGAGATGCATCTCATTAAGTTTCCCACTAAATGGGGCCTCTGTCTTTAACATAACCAGGGATTTGAATATCTCTCCTGAGGCATCAGATCTACAGTTCCCACTGAGACTTCAGATCTGAAGTTCCCTTGCCAGGATTACACAGCATGCTGACTGCTAGGAAGATAGCACTCTTCTCCCAGCTCTCCCCCACAGTGCTCTGTTTGCAGGTGGTTCACCCTCACACAGTTTGGGGAGGGCAGTGACCAGTAATTAAAATAAGAAAATAAACAGTAGTGAGCCTTCTCCTTTGCCCCCAGACTCAGACTTCCTTCACTGACCTGGCTTCAACAGCATGAAAAAAAAAAGTGAAGTGTGGGCTGCCTCCCAGCAGAGCTTTCCCCATGTATGGTTGTCTTTGGACAGGCTCTGTCATCAACAGCAGCCAGTAGGGCACAGCAGGTGGGACACAGACCCTGCTATCCAGCAAACAGCATTTGCCAAAGAGCTGCTTCTTTTCCAGCCAATGGGAAGTCGGTGACATGGAAACTGGGTGCTGACAATGATGTCTGGGTCTGGGTGATGGGCGAGCATCCTTCAGATAAACCATACGCAGCCATCTGTGAAGAGATCCAGGCACAAAGAGCAGAGCGCTTGGCAAGAGAGCAAGGCAAGGAGGGCAGGTAAGCACCCTTCAGCTGGAGGACTGAGTGGGCCGACATGGAGGAGAAGGCTTTTCTAGAGACCCAGAGGCTAGAGTCTTCTCTGGGGGGGGTGCTGTGATTACTACTGTCACACTGGACTTGGCAAAGATTGGCTTTCTGTGGGGTCACGCAATGCTGGCAGAGACCAGCTCCTGCCTGAGACTTGCTCCGGCTCATTGAGCCTCCCGTGATGTGGCTCCCACACGGGACACTCTGCAGACCACAGGAAATGCCAACACTGTTGTTGAGGCAGGTGGTGAGCTTGGATTGTACTGATTCACTGACAGGTGCCGGTGTGCAGCCTGACAACAGTTGCTCACCACAAGTCATTAAATTAATTACTGCATCTATCTGATTTGGAGATATAAGTGCCCATACGCACATGGCTTCAGTGCAGCACTGCTCTGCTCACATGCAGCTTCTTTGCAAGGTGCTCACGGAGCAGAAAGTGACTCCCTCAGGTTCCTAAGTCCTCTTTCTTGCATTTCAGAGAGACTGACTCTTCTATAACATGGTCCCCACACCCACAACCAGGACTTCATGGGAATAAGAAAAGCACTGTGGAGACAAAGGAGGAATGTGGGAGAAAAATGACTGATACAACAACAGGGAAAAGCCAGGAGCTCACAAAGGTAGTTTTCCCCTTTTCCCATAACTATCAGAAATACATGTTTTGAGATCTAGGAACTGCAGCAAATCCTGGTTGCTGTAAATAGAAATCTGAAGAAAAAAAGCTGTTAAGGCTTTCCTTCTGTAGTCAGAGAAGAAGCCATGCTGTTACTTCCTTCCTTGGGACTCAGGAGGTCTCAGGTAGGAGAGATCTGCTCTGCAGCAAGAGATAAGTTACTCTGAATTCCTTTGCTTCCGTTCTCCGTGGGTAAAATGAGGGGTGCAGTAATTTCCCTCCTGCACTGTGGCTGGTTTGGATGGCTTTGGGGGCAAGACCAAGCAGGCTATCCCAGCATCTGCACATGCAAGGTCACAGCTCTTAGACAAATTACCTACTTTTATTGAAGAACAAATGAAGATAATTTTACCAGCATCATCTGACATGCATATTTTAGGTGGTTCTTAGGTTTTTTGGTCTTCTTAAATCGTTAGAAAACAGCTTATGACCCTGACAGCACAGGACAATTTGAAATGTAGTAACTACACTGCCTGGTTTCCTGTGGTGTTTCATTACAGAAATATTTTTCTCCAGCAATAAATACATTTCTACTTTTTAACTGGCTACAAAAAGCCATTTGAAGAGAACTACCCATGCAACCACAGTTGAACAGAAGGAACAGAACACCCTGCCAATTTAATGGGAGAAGTCCAAACTCATTCAGCAGTTTTCATTCAGCCTTGAATGAACTTGTGCGAGTGTATATTCTTTTATCGTACAGCCACCCCATATTTTGGTATAAAAAGCACGATAACAGAAGGTTGGGTTTTGGCAACATGCTCTCCTGCTGCTACCAAAATAGTGAAGGGAATTTGGAGTGGCTGTTTCCTTTATCGAAAGCCTCTGAGTCACATGGGGTTTTTCTCCACACTGTTTGCTGAAGTTGAGCAACTGTGTGGGAGATTTTTTTTTTTCAAAGGAAGTTATTAGTCACAGCTAAAAAAAAAAAAAATAAAATAATAAAAAAAATAACCACCAAGCTACCACCAAAAATCTAATTCCAAAAGATCTAGTTCCCATTTAACATAAGGGATCCAGGCATTGTGCTTTTTCTGTTGCAGGGAACAGACAAAGATCTAAGAAAAAAAGCAGTTTCACACACACACCCCCTCCTGGAGGAGAGGGAAATTGTGAAGCTGTGTTCATATTAAATATTAGCCTAGTAGGTGACAGAGCTAAAACAAAGCGTGTCCTTGGTAAGCAGTGTAGTACAGTTACCTCATTACTCACTGTGCCGTGGGAGCAGTCAGGGTCCAATGGGGAGGTGGGTGGGTGTTTACTCAAAGACAAATCTAACTGTTCACCTTCAAAGTCAGGTCTCAGCTAGCGACTGCTGTCAGGGTAGCCAGACTGGTTTGCAGGGGAGAGCAAACAGGAGATATGCAGCTAGTTGGGTCAGTCTGTCGAGCAGGAGTTTGCAACACCCCAGCCACAGCCACAAACAGGCACAGGCTTGTAAAGTTGTGGATGGCAAGTTCTGCAAGGGATTGATTTAGGGGGAGGGAGGAAAGAGGCTGCTCCCTGGAAGCACTTGGGGGCATTGCTTAGCAAATCTAGACATGCTTATGGCAATCCGACACCCCTGAGGTCTCCTCATGTGGGATGTTAGGCCTAATGTGATGGAAAACCAAATATTTGTCAGAGAGGGCTGGCAAAATTTGTTAACAGATGTCATGACTGCCTCTGCATTATACATCTATTGCTCCAAAAGAAGAGCAACTGTCCTAACATCACATTTATTTCTCACCACTCTTTTGCTCTGCTCAGAGGGGAACCAGAGATGTTCACCAGATGCTGGCAGACTGTCATATGAGAAAACTTAGCTTTCAAAAGGTAAGTGGCAACCTACGATGCTCTTGACACATTGAGTGGGGCTCCAGCTTTATCCTAGAGTCCCAGTCAGCCTCAAAGCCTCATCTGACCTAAGAATGTTCTCACATCTTGGACCAGTGTTGCCATACTCCTCATGTACAGTGTGACAATTTGGTGGTGATACAAAGCAGGCCAGACTGGCAGACTGGGGAGTAGCACAAGGAGATGCTCCTGATGATTTCTGGTAGACTGTTTTCCCTCACTTCCTCTGTTGTCACCTGCAGTAAAGACAGAGAATCTGTATGTTGTTGAAGTTGGAGAGATTCACAATACTGAACAGAGTTCCCAGTATTTCAAGGTTAGCTAAAAAGTAGGATTAAAACTTGCCTTCAACAAAGCTGAACGTACTGTTTCTTTCGCAGGCAAAGGAAGCACAGAGAAAAAATTCCGAAGAGACCACAGACCCCCAGGAGGCAATACCACACAGTCACCCCAGCACAGAGAGCCAGAGAACATTGCAGAAATCGGATGAGAATGAGCCTGAATGGCAGGAATTCTGTAAGATCTTAGGATAACTTTTTCCTATGAGGCTTGAGAAATCCTAGGGCTCTGTGGGGTCATCTCAATCCTTCTGCTGTCACAATGGAATTGAATAATAGGTCGGTGGGTGGAGAGTATTGCCAAGAAATACAGCACTGCATTTTTGGAAATATTTATGAGTCCACGCAGCCTTGAGACTAGAGCTGGGCAGGGAAATGGAAAATTTTTCCTACTGATACTATATTAAAACAAACAACAAAGGAACCACATGAGTATGGACAGGATAATTAATCCTAAACTAGAAGCTGGCCATTTGTAGGGCTTTGCAGTAACCATTGCTCTTGAGGACAAGGATTATGGGTGACAGGAACTAATTAAAAAGAGCTTCCCTATCATCCAAGTGTGGTCCCATCTAAGCAGAGCCCTGCTGCATTTTCTTATGTAATGAATCCCAACGATAGGAAGGAAAATGGCAAACAGTAAGAGACTTGCAGTAGCAGCCATCACTGCTGCCAAATACTTCCTGAGGGAGAACCTGATCCATTTTTTTTTCCCAGTTCTTCCCCTGCTGCTCAGTAGATGGCAATGCTTTACCACCAGTTGTTTCCACTTCAGGCTAGGGGTTCTATTTTCCTGACTGATTAAAAAAAAAAAAAAAAGAGAGAGCTGTTTACTCTTGCAGGCTCCAGGGTAAGGTGGACCTAAACAACCCTCCCACCCTCCAAAATGGATCAGCCCTTTCAAATCCTTGAAAAGTTCGATTTGAGGTCATTTCAGCAGCTTTAATTCCATATGGCCTGCCCCCCACCAGCTTACAGAAATCTGTATCTGAACCAGGAGTCAGCATCTGAAACAAAACCAAGAAGTCTCTAAGTACAAAGGGACCTGCTATCCAGAAAAAAGCCGGATTTTTAATGTCTTGAAGGAATAAACACTGTACCCTGTTAAGTGGCAGATGCCACTTAACACGTGGGAGACACATGGCAAATGGTCTCACAACTGAGTGAATCTTTCAGCTTGTGAAATGGGTTATTCTTCCACTTCATCAAGCAGGAAGATGGCCAAAGGGCAGCAAGCTTTAAACTTGCCTGCTTGTTCACTCCTCTAGGACTCCTTTTTTGTTCCAGTGCGGAAATCCAAGGCAGCAGATGAGAAGAGACGCTCCCTTGCACGGCAAGCCAGGGATGACTACAGGAGGCTTTCACTGCAGGGCATCCACAGAGGGAAGCAGGCAGATATTTCCAAGGGTGCTGCAGCAGGAGATCGGCGACCACTCCAGTATCCACCTCTCCCCCCCAAGCCTAAACTTCTACCTCCTGTGACAGCAAATGGGAGAGCGATTAGGTAAGGAAACCCCTGTGCCCTGTGGAGGGGAGAAAGGATGAGATTCTTCTGCTCTAGCACGGGATGGTTGATATGGGAATGGTTAGCTCTCCTTGTGTGGAAGAGACACCGCACAAGATAAAATACAGAGCCTAGGCTATGTTCCAGCCTAGGGTGTGATGAGGCCTTCAGGTGTCTACTCCTGAAGGTTTATTTCATAGAGTGTCCTAAGCCTGGAGTGCATATAGCTTTTATGATGCCAGATGTCTGCTAAAAACCATATTCTACACAGCTGCACTACTGTAAGCTGCCTGTTTATGGATGTCCTTGAAATCCTAAGCAAAAGGTAAGTTCAGTGCAAGGACTCAGAACCTATTTGAGCTTGATGTACAAACCACGGTCTTTTCTAACAGGAAAGAGGGAATCCAGAGGACTGTCTCCAATTCCACTGAAGAAAGCATCATCAAGTGGTTCAAAGAGGAGCAATTCCCTCTCCGAGCTGGCTATCTGAAAACCACGGACACAATAGCACCTTGGTTCCATGGTGAGTCCTGAGCATTCCCACTCCAACCAAACTGTTTAAGGAGTTGTTTCTGTTAAAGTGGCTGCTAACACAGGATGGGCCCAGGAGTAAAGCTCCTGCTATGCTGGAATCAGTGTACAACAAACTGCAATGCCATCCTCTCTCATAACACAGAAACTGTCCTTTCAATCCCTCTATGTTTGTCATCCATAGCTGGCCAAGTCTGGAGCAGTTAACACAGAGCAATTAGCCTGTGGCCATGGTCTGTTACTAGCAATGGCAGTACTGTTCTTCCTGGGCTACTGGGCAAGAAAACAAGGGATGGGAGTGCCACAGACTGGGTTTAGAGTAGTGAAGTAGATTTCTTGTGAGAACTGTTCTGCCCAGTCCTGCACAAATTGCTTTTCTCCCTTCAGTTCTGTGTTTTGATTTTGGACAGGTATCCTAACCTCTAAGAAAGCAGAGGAGCTTCTGGATAAAACAGTACCAGGGAGTTTTCTGATCCGGGTCAGTGAGAAAATCAAAGGCTATGTGCTCTCCTATCGATCTGTGGAAGGATGTAAACACTTCCTCATTGATGCGTCCAGTGATTCCTATAGCTTCCTTGGAGTGGACCAGCTGCAACATTCAACACTGGCTGACCTTGTAGACTACCACAAGGTAAATATCTATCAATACATTCATTAAATGTTTAGTTGCCTCAGGGCACTCCAAAATAAGAAAGAATAGATGCAGTTATTTTGAAGTAGGTAACTAGACCCATTTTAACTGCTGTTGGGTGTTAACTGCTGTGTGCTGCTCCAGGAAGGGTATGTCAGCCTGATCAGTACATCTAAAATGGCCTAACACGTCTCAAACATCTTAGATCTGACTCATTCACTCCAAAGCACACAGAATACCTTGCACACAGGGCTCGAGTTACTTTCCTGCTACTTAGAAATGTTGCTCAAATGAGAGGTGACAGCATATAGACTCCTTTCTTTTGTACCTTCTGTGGTTTTGTGGTTCTGGCAAGTTGGGTAAACAGAAAATCCTGCTTGCATCCAGCTTCAGCATGAAAGAGAACAACGTATCTTTATAATCTCAAAGCAGACAAGGTGTGATACTGAGCAAAGATGATAAAAAAATAAAAGGGAAGGAAGAAGGTTGGCAGATTTGGCAACAATAACAGTAGTGTCTACCAGCACTGACTACAGTTACATGGGCTCCAAGGAGAGCCAGATGGATTGTTTATTCCTTCACTGTAAGATCTGCCCAGGAATGAGACTTTTTCTTACAGGTTCATTTAAAAATCCCTGTTTCTTTTCAATAAGTGCCCAACCTAATACAGATATGGCTAAACAAAATTCGAAATGAGGACAATATTTATATTCATTTGCTCTATGAAACTCCATCTGGGCTGCCTGAACTTGCTTCTTGCATGGTTTTCACAGTTCAGGCTGGAATTACGGAAAGTGGGAGCTACACAGCTATTGATTCCAGATCCAGGGGATTTAAAGCCTGGTTGAGCATAGCTACATCAAAGATAGAGCCGTGCCCATAGTCTGCAATGAATCCTACAGAGCCCCTGCACTACAGCAGATGTGGGCAGGCTAAACCCACTTTGCCAAAGTGTCCCAGTGGGTTCTGCTTATTACCCACTGGGTGACCATGAAAAAAGGCAAGTCCCCACCATGCATCTGCTGCCAGGATGGAGAACAAGATTGGAAGCAGAGACTGTACTATCAGGGAATTCCCTGGTTAGAACAGGATTTGCCTGAGCAGAGGGTATGTGCTCACTCCAGGATCCACCTCCCACAAACACAGCCAGAAGCACACGGTCCTGCTTTCCTGCACGCTGCACAGTCCTTGCTCCAGCACTTTCTAGGCAGGGCACCACTTCATCTCACAGAAGCTGTAGTTTCCTACAAAATGAGCACAGCTCTTTCTGAGAAATGCCAGAGTTCTGTGTCACTGAGTTATGGCACTGAGCACAGACATTTGTTATGAAGACAGAGGACACCCATTTGAGTTGTCCCCCAAGTGCCTCAGGGCATTGAGTTGGATCACACAGCGGCATGAATGAGGTCACACCATAACAGAGGCAGGGAGACTGCTGTCCAACCCATGAGGTTGTGACAGGTACGGTCTGTTTGAAAACTGGTGTTTGATCATATCCTATATCAACAGGACGAACCCATCACTTCCTTGGGGAAGGAGCTGCTGCTGTACCCATGTGGCCAAGAGGACCAAGAGCCAGACTACATCTCTCTCTTTGCGTGAACCTCCCAGTCTCACTGCGCAGTCCCAGGCTTGTATTCACAAAGACTGAACTTGGAACTGGAGCTGCTGATACTCACCTGAAACCCTAAGTGCCTCTATTTTATATCCTTCAAAATGAAGCAGTAGGAGGATAAGTACTGTTGTGGGTTTATCACATCAACTGAGTGAAGGATGCATCAGCCCAGCAAGCTGCAAAGCACCTGGATGTATCCCACACAATGGAGTAAATGACTTGATGAATAGTCAGTTGAACAGGAGATACTGCCACAGATTTTCAGTGGGTTTTTGCAGATTTTTTTCAGGGACTTCTGTATTCAAGCGGCCTTTTGTTCTTGAATGCAAGGTTGTGTGCCATCTGGGAAATAGATTAGTACCTACAGTTGAATGAGATCATACCTTCCTGAAGGCACATAACAACTTGGAGAGGTGAATCAATCTTGATATGTAATTTGCATAATGTGAAGCTTAATTCTGTAAAATGCTGTGTCCTTGAAATGAAGGACAATCAGACTGAACATCCAAGCAAACCCTGAGTGCCTTTCAGTGAAAGGTGCTCTCTGTGATGATGGATTTTCATGAAGAGTACATTTTTTAAATTCCTCTAGCCTCTGCATATAGATCCTCACTCTTTTAACCTGTATTTAAATCCCACACAGACCTTCCTGCATTGAGAGGGATTAACCTTTTGAAAGGGAAAGAAGGGACAGAGGTATTTGTATAAAGACTACCACAGGTACAGAGCATAAAAAATGTAAGAAGCAGCACCCATATCAGTATTAATACAGTTTACAGAAGAGTGTTTACCAGTAAAGAATGCTATTTTCCAAAATGGAGCTATTTATTGCAAGTTGTGTCCGGATTGCCCAGATGCATCTGATGCAAACTTCATTACAGAACTTGTTCTTTCAATGTTATATTCTCTCTTCTTATCTGTTACACTGCTCTTTAAATACATCATTCAGAATATTGGGGGAGAGGCTGGACAGAATCACATAACAAATTACTCCTGAGATCCCCTGATGTTGCACATGACAAGCTCTACAGCTTGTTGTGGTGTGAATCTGCTAAGAGAGTGTTTTAGAGATGCTATCCTCAAATAGTGAACAACAGTCAATCTTGTTTCAGTTGTTTACCTGTTTTTACCTCTTTTCTTTTTTTCTGTTAGATCAGGGCTATTCTGCTTAACTTGAAGGAGCAGTCAAAACCTTAGTCTTAGACTGATCTGTGTTTTGTGGGATATAGATTAAAAGAAATCGTAATCATCTGGTCTTAAATTTACAACTACACTGACAGGCAATTTCCATTCAAGGAAAGGGGAAAACTGCACTCTAGTTACAGCAGGTGTACTTTGCTAGAAATAAAGCCTTAGTGTAAACTGAGATTCTGAATCTAATGACACTCTGGCACTGCAATTGACTTAATGAGCTTCTTGAGCATTATATCATATGTATCAAAGAAATAACTTCAACATAATCTGCAGCAGTCAGGAGAAGGAGTATTAGATTATTTATAGGGGGGATAAATCCCTCCTTCCCTCTTTATGAACTGTTTATTTTAAAAATATGGCCAAAACAAAATGTCCTTCAAACACCCTAGAGAAAAGCATCTGCTCTGATGTGGAGAATGTGCCATAGTTGTTATCCTGCAGAAGAAAAAATCATGAAGTGTTTTGCATACCTATGGACTGGTAAAGACAGAGGAAAAAGTCTAAATGCATCTAAAAAAGGCATTTTGAGAGACAGGGTGTTAACTTGTATAAATAAGGTCCAGGCTGATCTGGCATGGATGCAGCAGAACTTAATCAATTTTAGCTCTAAGATCTATAGTAAAACTCCTCAGGGTTTGCCCTGCTTAACAGTGGACCAGTAGCTTCACACAGCTTTATATTAAACTACTTATTTGCAAATGTTCTCTCAATACAGCCCAGGAAAAACCACTATCCATGTTCACATCTATCTCATGTTTGAGACATGCCTCAGTTTTTCAAAGATTCCCAGCTTCACCTGTCTTCTGTGAGAAAAGAAGCGTGAAGTTTTGTACCTACATATTTAGATCACTGCACTGACTGCAAAGACAGATATCTTGCCACAATAGATGCTTGAGACCGGCTCTTCTATTGTTCCAAAATCTAATTGCCAAAAAAATCTGTGGAGTAAGGATAATGTGCTTCACATAACTTGTGAAACTTAATGGAGTCTTGATGACACGCTTGCTAAGGTACCCAAAATAATGAAGAGTTGAATTTAAAAGTGTCCAGTGCTTAGCACTGGAAACTAATGTAGGTTTGAAGGGACCTGTGGAGATCATCTTGTCTAGCCCTGCTCTACAAGTGTGGCCAATCTCAAAGTTACATTAGGTTACTGAGCAATTAGGGAAACCCCAGGGAAGACAGTGAAAAAAACCTATCTCAGAAATAGTTGAGGCTAGGCTTGAGGCAGGCTATGATTATGAAACTCTCATAATATGCAACAGCCAGTTTCAAATTCAGGTTAACTGGGACTGTTGGAACAGCTGTCTTGGAGCAGCTGAGTTACCATAACTTTCATATGCACTCAACAAGCCATGCCTGTCTCCTCCTACTGCATAATATTTGTAAAGTCACTTCATCAAAACAAAGCCCTTTATAAATAACTTATCATGTGTTCTGGGAACAAAACAGTTCTTTGAGTGATTGCTGAAGTTTCTATGATAAGTGATGTATTTTGGGGTTAAGTATACAAAGTTTTCATTCTTTTTGTACTTTGGCAGTGTTTTGGACCCTTTTGATGATTTGCAAGAGGAGTGCAGTGCAGATCATTTACATCCAACAAAAGACAAACACATATAAACATGTGTCAAGGGAAAAGGTACTTATAGTGGCATGGTCTCTGTCTGCAGGTTCTGCATGCAGTGCTTTCAAAAGAGGCTCACAAGTGCTCTTCCTATTGCACAGTGGCACATCAAAAAGTGGTTCATTCATTGTTCAGTGCTATCTTTCATATTTCTTCCCCCAGCTTTTGCAAGACAAAAAACAAATCAGAATCTGTTTCAGACTGCCTTGTATTAACCTGAAGCTATAAAACGAAGGGACTGCTCAGAGAAACAGCATTTAGGTAAACAAATGGGATTTCCAAGCCCATGCAGTTCTTGTTGACTGGTATATATTAAAATGATAAATAGCAGTCAACACTAAAAGAAAATGCTTTATAAGAGCAGTAACTCAGACTTTCAACAGTTTTAGGCAATTGAAAAAAATCTATTAGGAAGATTACAAATTTTTAGGATTAGTACCTATAATTATCATAAGAGAATTTGTAGGGTCCAGTAATCCATCAAAAAAATTTATTTTGTTAATTACAAAAAGCTTTCTGTGCCCTGGGCAAGGCTCTATATTTGGTTTAGAAGGAATACTTTGGTATAAAGTCAGAAAATGTTCATCAATTTTGGTATCTGGCATTCAGAGTTTAAAGCCTCCTAAATCAGGACTTCAAGTTGATAATGTATTTCCTTTTCTTCAGCATGATAAAGCTTCTGCCTTCCAGTACCCAAGTTGTGTAGAAAAATCACTTCACTTATCTGAACCCAGATCCCATCCATAGGAAACACAGATCTGTAGAGCATTTTCCACGTGTTGGAAGGCTGTACTGTTTCCTAGTAAGGCTAGAAGTAGAAAACCTGAAGTTTGACAAAATAATTCCCAAGCGAAACCAACTTCATTTAAAAATAAATCTTGAGATACATACAGTATTCTAAAGCAGAAGTACACCATCTGGTTCACATGATACAGATGTGGCTCATTGATTTTTGTTCACCATCCACAGAGGAGAACAAACACTCCCCCTCAAGTGCTTTGGAACCATCACATTTGATCAGTAGGGTTTTCTGTTTCTGAATTTGAGAAAGCACTTTCTGAGATACCTCTTTCTCTGGATGAACTGGGAATGCCTTGTTAGTGCACTGCTGCTGTCCCCCACCCCATCCCAGCCCCTTAAGAGAAAAGGGGCTTAACCCTTTTCCAGCTTAACCATCGTTAACAATCAGATGTCCTTCTCACAGCAGGAGCTCTGTACTTATTCAAAAATAGCCCTTTTTAGATATATCAGGTGAGATGTAGAAAAGAACTCCTAATTCTTGGCCCACAAACAGGTCAATCCTTTAAATAACTGTATACATCTTATAAACATTTCAAAGGAGGAGCATGTCCATGAATGCCACATTGGCATTTATGTAACATTCATTGTCTCCATTACATGACCTTGAATCTCATCAAGTGCTCAAGTCTCCCCTAGAAGAAGTGCTGAAAAGTCAGGCTAATGGAGTATTGAAAAGCCCCATTAGAATAAATACAAAAGTAAGGAGGACAAACACTTTCCCCTCTTCTTCTTTTGCTGCCGTCTTGCTGAAATCTCCATCCCCTTTCAGCCTGATTCCATCTTCTCTGTTTTCACAAAACAACCTATTCAGAGGCTCTTGGCCTCCCTTTCTGGTTTCATGTCTTCTTACTACTCAATTTCTGTCTGTGCAGATGGGTCTCAATCTCTTGCTTGAAAACAAGCATCCCAAGCTGGCCATGAGAAGCCTCGTTCATGGCCTTGGACTGCATGCACATTTTGTACTGCTCCGGGGTCAGCTCGTCCAGACACTGCTTTTCATGCCACAGATGGAAGAGACCCCTGACAGGCGTTCGGATCACGATGAGGTTGCTGTGAAGGTATTTGCGGTAGAGATGTACATCTTCACCACCCCAGCCTTTAATGTCCAGGTCAAAGCCACCTGACGCAAACAAAATCCAAAATAAAACTAGAAATATAAACTAGGAAACTCAATGCTAATAATTAAACTGCAGCTGTTTTCTGGCTCCAATCAGCCCTTTAAAACAGACACATTTTCTGTGAACATCCAAGTGCCCAAATTTCTCAGCATCAAATCTTTAACTATCAGACAAAACTTTATTTGTACTGAGCAGTGCTTAGATTCTGGTAACCTCTATGGCACCTAGGAATAGTCTGAATATCTAACCACAGCACTGCTGCAAATTAGTGACATAGGCACATCAGCCAAGGAAAGGGAGGCTGATTGTTATTTTATGTTTTAGTAAAAAGACAGATGAATTGGAGTGTATTTTTCTTACCTATGTTGATAAAATCAGATCTGTACTGGCAAGTCATCCCAAAACCAAAGTCTCTCCAAAATCCAGTTTCTTTTTTAATAATCTGCATGGAGGGAAAAGAATTTTTATATGGAAGCAGAAATGCTTTCAGAGTGAGCAACAGACAAGCCCCTGAATGTGGTCAGAAATAGGAGCAACTGCCCTTTTATTCTTCCCCATGTGAATCCATGTCTGATCCTGAATCTGTTTTTGTAGATACTCATTGCATGTCTCTGCCTCCAAAAAACACCTGTGTCATTAGCCATCATGGACAAAGCCCCTGATGCAAAATCATCAGATTTTGCTCCACTCCTGCTGTTGTAGACCAAGTAGAATATTATCACACTGCTCTCTGGAGCTTACCTCTTTGCAGGCAAAACATCCTCCAAAATTGTTCGTTTCTTTCTGTGGCATTCAAATGTAAGAAACATATTGGTAAACCAGGGAAGCCAGACTCTGCTGTAAGAGCAGGTGGTGGCACCTGGATTGTGGACCCCAAGAGCTCTGGAAGAAAACTGTGGTTCTAATCTTGATCGCACAACTGATGGCTTTCTGATTACCTTAATTTTGACAAAAATTAGGAAGGTACCAAGAATAATTTTCCATTACAGAACTGCTATATCCAGCTAAAACTGAAGTCCAGAAATGTTAGGATATACTTCCCATAAAAGCCTTTGTGAAAATAAGCGAAGTCTATGTTACTGAGATGGACCATGAAAACATTATGTATTACAGGTAAAAAATCGGAGCACTGATAAACCATGGCTATAATATTGAAAAGCAGAAATCCAAGTATAGGTCCCTAGCATCATAAATTCATGAGTATGAGTGACCTAACCCAATCTGGTGAGACATCCAAGAGCTTCAAGTGATTGGGCCAGCTGTTTAAAGCTTCTGAGCAAGTCAGCAGTACTTCACACTCTTGAAGGTCTGGTTAGAAACCTACCCCTCAGCAGCTGCTTTGGAAAATTCTGACTGCCCTTGTGACAGAGTTATAGAAGATGAGGAGACAGAATTTCCATTTTTGGATTTACAAATCCGAGTGTTTCCTTCACCAAGAAATGCTCTTCCAAAGTAGTCTCTCCTGATTTCTTGTTCATATCTCCCCTTTTTGTTCATAACTCTTGTCACTTCAATAGCTTTTTTTACTGCTCACATTGCTGTTGCTTTCGTTTCTTATTTCTGCTTTCCTTGAAAAAGCCAACTCACTTCAGAAGCCAATTAAAAGGGAACAAAATTGTATCTGTCAGGTCTGCACTGTAACAAGTCTCTATAATGATGCCCTTACAGCAAGCCACTCGAATGCATTAGCATTATCATTTCCCATTAGCACAAGTGGCTGCTGCACAAATCAAATTCTATCACAGATTTCCAAAGGTTTGGGTTTTTTTCCTCAGCAGCCCAAGTACCAGGACAGAGAGGTAACACTGTCTTGTTTTAATGGCATAGATCTGGCCTCATGCCTGGGAACCAATGTGGGCTAAAAATATAAAAATCTGCATAAAAATGAGATTGGCTGTAGTTCTTTAAATCAAGAAGCTTTTCTGATGTAAGCATCACATTTTATGATTCAAATATTAGCTATAAATATTTTCACAATCCTGGCAACGTACTTTGTGGACTTTATGCTTGCTTGCAAGTTGAACTCTATTTTATTCCCTAAGCACAGTGCTTACAAGCTTGAGGGTCCCTGACAGGGTCTCATCAGAGAGAGAAGGGCTAACATGAATCCCATGGTATTATCAGAATAAGATTCCTCTGAGAAAAAAACAGCAGAAGGGATTTTCCAAACTTTTCAGGAAAAGGCTTTCTGGCTACATGTTTGATAACACAGACAACAGTAGAGAAAAAAAAAAAAAGTATTATTTTCAAACTGGCACTCTTCATTTCTAAAGAGGGACTCTTACAAGGTGGGGGTAGTGATGACAGAAGACTGGACTCA
The DNA here is from genome assembly GCF_003031625.1 of Empidonax traillii. Taxonomy (NCBI): domain Eukaryota; kingdom Metazoa; phylum Chordata; class Aves; order Passeriformes; family Tyrannidae; genus Empidonax; species Empidonax traillii. The sequence goes on from NW_020955579.1 coordinate 134,294, forward strand.
GACCCCAGGTGATCTTTTTCAGCTGTGGCTGTTTCTGGGCTCACAACACCACTAATTCCTATCTACCCTACCAACCCAGAACAACAATAGCAGCTGGGATGCTCTGGGGACAGTGTCCAGTCTGGGACATGATGAGCCCTGACACGTGCAGTGCCTGGCAGTAACAGGGGCAGATGTGGCATTTTGGGACCTGAGCCAGAGAAACTGAATGAAGCTGCATAGCTGGCTTATGCTTCAATTTGAAAATTCAGCCACTTAGCAGGACTAGTGGGCAGAGGACTGTGACCCACTGACTCTGGAGAGAAGCAAGAAGCACTTTTATCAAGCCTTTAAATTCCGAACAGTGCAACACCAGAGCATAAGAGAATGGAGAACAGTGTCTGCAGCAGTGTCAAGCAATGCCTCTATCACTAGCATTCATGTGAGCCTCTCGTCTGTGTGCTCTCTTTCTTCTTCAGAACAGCTCCCTCCTCACCGAGGAGACTCATGCATGCTGCAATCGTATGCCTTCTGGCTATGTTTTTAAAATCACTTGCTTTGTTCTCACACCAAAAATAAGCAAGTAAGATGGAAATCAGTGGAGTTATGCTGTGTTGTATCAGTGCCAGATTAAAGCCAGAAGGGACGGCTCCAAGCATGCCATTTGACTCCGAGACAACACGATACACCTCAGAAACAAACTGCTCGCAGGCAGTTTAATCATGAACTGTGGGATGCGAAAAGCTACTGTAAGGTGTTCAAGTAAATGAGGGGAAAACTGTGACAGCCCCTGGAATTTTGCTTTCACTGACTCATCTAAGGATTGCTATGCTTTTTACAAACATCAGTTCTTCAAATGCAAATACTATTCAGTGCAAGGAAGAAATAAGAGCAGGATCAGGGACTGTCACCCCAAGACAGCACACCATGGAGGAGCTGTTCACTAATTAGAAAATCCCTTCTGGCAGAGTAACAGACACAATTCAAACTCTTAGGTTCCATGTAAAAACTTTTAAAAAGGCTTAAACTAAATGGTACCTGTGAAACACAAAATCACAGAATCAACTAGACTGGAAAAGACCTCTGAGATCATCAAGTCCAACCTGTGACCCAACACCACCTTGTCAACTCAGCATACCTGCAGAACTCACCGTGACTGCCATAGTTAATTTTGTCTGTGGTGGTCACTGTGCACAAAGAATAGGGGAATGCTACCCAAGAGCACATGCACATTTAAAAAATGCTTTGTTTAAATAAAAGCAGGCATTCAGAGAAGAATATACTTACCAGCTGCTGTTCTAAAGACGGGATAGAATCATGGTGGCCATAAATTATACTGGGGTTATACTGGCTGAAGAGAACAGGATAAAACACCTTCTTGCCTGGAAATGACAATGGGTTATTTTTTTAAATAGCAGCATAAAACACACTTCTGTCTCTTACAAGATGCTGTCCAGATCAGACCAAATCTAGAAAAAATTACACAAATTTTGCACTGAGCCTATATTCTTTGCATAAGAATATGACTGTGAGGACATAATTAACAAAAAGATCCTGTTCCAGAAAGCAGATGCTCAAGGCAAGGGATTCAATCACAGTGGGAGCAGGAATTGTTACAACTGATTAACAACTGATTTACAGTAGCTTCATTACCAATTCAAAGACAGGAATACTATGGTGAAGGCTTTTATACAATAGGTAAAACCTGTTGAAAGATAATATACTTCATGAGTTGCAGTACCTGGCTGGGTGTTCAACCTGCAGGAGTTCAGGAATTCAGCTGTGAAGTATATGTCCACATCGCAAAAAAACAGAACAACATTGCTTCCTTTCCAAAATCGAGCACCAACGTCTAGTCCTTTGCCCCTGGAAAATTCTTCATTCAACTGGATGAAGGTAAAGTTCTTGAAGTTGGCTGACCTAGAAGGAAAATATTCAGCAACTTACCCTGTCCATACAACTCTTCACACAAGTCAGGGGTGGGAACCCAATATGAAAGCATTAACCTAGAAAGCTGTAGTATCACAGTTTGAGAGCTGTTTGAGGGAAGAGGTGTCCTCTTTGACTTTTCAGGAGATTTCCACTGGGTCTACATTCAGAGCTTGACCTGTGAACTCACACGCTAGCATTCCTATCACAGACTTTCTCTGAGCAGACCTCACAAAAATCCCAACAAGGCTTAGACTGACAAAAATATCTACAGTATGCCAGTATAAATTACCTATGGTCATATTACTGTATCTATAAAAGGGTGTTCTTCCTACATGGAGATGATAACAGAAGACTACACTGCCACATGATCTTTACAAACACAGCTATGTAAGCAAACTCAGTAATCCAGAGCTGGCCAAAAGCATCCAGAGTCTGTGTGCTCCACCTGCATTTAGAAGTCAACTTTCAGTCCTAACAGTTACCACCACGTTCAAAACCACTAAAACGTTATCAGTGTGGGGGAAAAAAATAAAAGAAAAGCTGCATTGAGGTAAAATTCAATAAAATCTGTTTGTGGTTCTAAAAAGCAATGTCACAAAACCACAGGTATGGGACTGTCTGGGTAACAATGTTTTTAGTCAGGGGAAAAAAAAAAGAGCCATTTTTTCCAATGCAGTTTAGAACTTTTTGACCCAATTGCATGTTTGAACAGTAGTGTAGTCTCCACAGTACAATCCAGTGTAAGAACAGCACACATCAGATGTTCATTCACTTACCTTGAGGTATTTTCAAGTATTGATTTGACTTCATTCATTTGTTCTTTTCCAAAGTAAACTACAGTGAGGTGAATTCTCCCATCCTGCTGAATGCCCATTTCCCTAGAGAACAGAGACAGATCTCTGACTTGTTCCAGAAGTTAGCTTTCTTCAATAACCTACATCTACTGGGGAACGCAGAGTAGGGTGAACCTTGGAGGCATTCCTGGGGGCATGATTCACTGACAAGAGATCCTCGTCCTGACAAAGGAAACCGCTGCTTCTGTCAGATGGGACAGAAGTCTATCTTTCAGGCAGAGTAGGATCAAGCTCTCTAAGCATTGTTTGTTATATTAACAGGAGGACATTGTTAAAACAGCCCATCCAGCCCCAGCAAGAATGATCAGGCAGGCAACAACTCCAGCACTTACAAGAATATGAGAAGGGGGATTTTAATACATACCTTACCTCATAACCTTGATCTCTTGTAACATACTCCAGAATTCAGATCTTTGGCATTTACTAAAATCTAAGTATCGACCAGAGATCAAATGCATAGCCTAAGGGTAAGACCAATCAGAACTAATGCTAGACACTATGCATCACTTGCACAAAGTTTAGTCAGCAAGAGTTCATCTGTAATCAGCAGAGAGATCAGCATAACCAGAGGGCAATTTTTCTCAGGCTAAAACAAGCACCAGTCAGATGGCTAATTTAGACAAGGAGCCCATTTTTAGATGGCTGCAATTAGGCAAAACAAATCCCATTGTAAGAGTCAGTATCTGTTCATAACACAGTCCTATGGGCAGCTATTTAAAGTTACACCTCCAAACATCTCTGTGCTGAAGATTAAAAGAAGTTTAAAAGTAACTATCCTGAAAGTTCAAATATGTTTCCTTCGTGCTTCTTATTGCCTTAATATTTTGTCTAATGGGGCCTGATGTCTGAGAGCACCGATTGCTCTTTTCTTTAGAAATGTTCCTTTGCAACTACTGCCATGAAATTCTTATGTTGCCACAATTGTATGTGCCCAACAAACAGCCTGAGACATATAAGTCAGATACATGCAAATCAGAAACCCTGATGACTGGACTATAATTGCTTTTATTGCTGATCACAATGCATTAAGTAGCCAAATGCCTTTCAGTCTATAATCTCAAAAATGACTTAGTGGCACAATGAACTTGTGTAGAAGTAGCAGTGAGTGAGGATAACTCCTGAAGTTGCATCTTACTTCCCAAATAAGAAAAAGCAAAGGCAGCACTGCAGTGGAAACCCACCTGAAATTCTGCATGAATTGCCGAAATTTGTTGGCTCTCTTGGCCAATGGCACAATGATGTTAATAAGTGTGTCAGCCATATTGATATTTTCATTTTTCACTTTCATTACAGGACCAAATGGTCGGAATAAAACAATCTTCTTAAACTGATGTTTCGTGTCTCCTTTGAAAGTCAGCTCATACAACGTGCCTTTATTTTTTTCTGTGCGGTAGATCCCTGTGCGAAAACAAAAGTGAAGAGATTTTTGGATTAAAGCTGGCTCTTGGATGGAAAAAGAGGACGCAGTCTTCATTTGCTACACTTAAATTGAAAACACAGCAGAAGCATGAGATATTTACTTCTAAACCAGCACGCAATTCACCATCATTTGGAGGAGGCCATCACTCAGGCTGGGACGCAGCCCTGGGCTGCAGGAGCTATTTGGTATTCTTGCAGGCACACTTCTAGGCTTGGCTGGGTTACAAGCTCCTGAAGGTTACCAACTGCTCACACTCAGTATAACCCAGCAGACATACTGTCCTTATTTTTCAGACTGCTCCAGTTGCACACTGCAGACATGCATGGTAATGGGATGCAGAGACACTGCGAAAGGCATCCTGCCCCCCTGCAGCAGGAGTGATTAGGCCATCTCCCAGAAAAGCAATTTCCTCATGAGCACATTAATTTCCTTCATTCTGGGTGGTTCTCTGGAAAGTCCCCTAATAAAGATAGGCAACCAGGCCTCATCAGCCGTCAACTTCACCCACTGCCAATCAGGACAAAACTCTCCTGTTACACAGCTCTTGAGAGACTTTTATTTCCTTTGTGGCAATGATGCGCACTCCTGGTCAGGTAGTGGTCTGCAAGGATGATGCTACAGAGTTTGTCGGAGGCTACAATCCAGGACACAATCCTGGAGACTGCATTAAACGGTTTCCAAGGATATTTAATTCGTACAAACATGTATTTATTTCCCGTATGGAATGAACTTTTGATATAGTCCATGAGTGAAATTGGTCCCATGCCGAGGGACAGCATGAGCTATGGAAGTCCTGGTCATACCTCACTGAAACACTATTCTGACACTTTAAGTGAGATCAAGTGTCAAAAAGGCTACAGCTGTTACCCACTCTAAATGATACTTCAGTCCTTACAATGCACACTGAAATAAAGCTTTTTCATTGTCAGATCCATTAGGTTTAAGAAGGAATAATTAATGCTGATTCTAACTACTCATGAATCCACTGTAAGCATGTTAACAACTTAATCAGTTCAAGAATATAATTGCAATGCCTTCCATCTCTTGCAGAAGTTAAAGAGACAAGCAAAGAATGTCTGGAAAAAAACTCCTCTTGACTTGTTTTTCTTTTTTTTTTTTTTCCCCTCCTCATCTGGTTATGAAGTACAGTTTCTTCTCGTTATGAAAAACAACACCAAAATAATGCTTTTTTTTTTCATCTTGTTCATTCCCTGATGTGTAACACTGCCATGCATCTGACCCATAGACTGTCAGATCCGTTTGTTTTTCTTGTGAAGGTCTGTGTCAAAGTTTTCATTGAACAGCAAAGTGACACAAGCTCTTCATCTAAGCTCTTCTTCTTGTATTACAGTTTTTACATTGATATAATCAAAAGACTAATGAGGTGTGATTTTATCTGGTGAGAGTTCTGAGGACTGTCTTATCTTCACTATCACTCCGTGTTTTTTTCTTAATGAATGCTTCAATGGGTTAATAATATATGCAGATTTACTGATCTGTTATTCACTTCATGTTTTATTTTTAATATCAGCTGAGTCAACAAATGCTCCAGTCCTCCTCCTAGCATAGCAGATGAATCTAGGGAGATAGCAGCTCCATCATTCTTTTATTTTTAATCTTTCAAAGCTGTGCCCTTGACTCCTCCTACCTTTTCCCATATAGTCTGCCCAAGGTGCAGACCATGAACTACATCTGTTATTGCACTTGAGATCACCTGAATGGTGACCCAGTAGTCCCTTCATTTCCTCCTCATGGTGGCCAGAGAATGGAAACCTGAGCCTCTGAATTCTGCTCACCCATTTATTCTTACAAAGCCTGCTGATGATTCGAGTGTGTTGTTGGCCTTTGCTGAGGCAGTTTTTGAACACAGGTCTTACCAAAGCAGTTTGTGCTTGAAAGGTTAAGACAACCTTTTGACATTAAGCTAAACAAAACTGGAAATTAAATCTGATTTGCATTTTCTCTAGAGAGAAATAGATATGACTGTTTCACACATTTTACATAGTGAACTGACATTTTTCATAACAAAGACCTACATTAAATTAACAAATTTAGTAATACCTACCACACAACATCTCAAAGTCTTTGCTTCTGGATCCTGTTCTAACCCAGACAAGATATGACAATCCCCAAAATACCCCTTCCCCAGAGATATGTACTACCCCATGAAGGAAGGCTTGACAAATAAGAAGTACTTTAAAGCAGAATGCATGTTGTGACCTGAGGGCGTCCCTCCTAGTGCTATACACCTAGTGCTATACACAACAGACTGCTTCTAACTCTGTAGTTTTGTTCTTGTTCAGTAATTCTACTACAGCTGAAAGCAAGCAGGTTAGGCGAAGGCAAGGTTCCCTCACACAAAATGGTAATCCAAGAACTTATAATCCTAACGTTTTATACTGAAGAGAACTGCATGCAAGTTTAATGCCTATAATTTGTTTTCTATTTTTAAACATCTTGTTTTATTTTTTAATTATCATCTTTTTAGAAGCAAAGAACAAAGTGATTTGTCCAAGATCAGGCAGTGAGCCTCAGAAATGAGTCTGAATGTCCTGAGTCAACCTGGGGACTCACATAGCAGAACATCCTGCCTTTAACAATATTTTTCCATTTCTGAAGGCTCTACTTCATTTGTGCCACCAGGACTTTTCAAGTGATTCAGAAAGATGTGTAAAGCAGCCTGAATTCTAAGATATGAGCTACAAGGAGAGGAAAAAAGTAATGTCAAGAAAAAAAACAAAAGAACCTTTTCCTGAAAAGACTGCTCCTGAAATGGTGGCCTTGGAAAAGCTAGATGCTCACTATGGATAAAAGAAGGTTAATTGATCATCTATTGCTTCCATTACAGCAGCTACATTTCAGAATATGCACCACTCCTTCAGAGGCAGGGAGAAAAGTTAAAATCTTCGGAAACCTAATGTAAAAAAATAAACAGGAGCTCTGGGTCAGCAGAGAGAGTAGCCCTAAAATGAAGGAAAAGAACAAATGAGAAGCAAAAAAAGACCTTGGCTGGAGGGCTGACTAAAGAGTGGTAAGTGTCCAGTCTTCAGAGCAGCAATTTCTAGGGTTCCCTAAAGAAATGGAAAATACCTGATCTCTCTTCGACAGGACAGGCAAACAAGTTGCACCTACACGGACCTACGCAGAATGGGTAACTAGCCAACAGCCATGCATTCTTAATGATGTTGAGTGGATGACAATTTTAGCCTCAGTTCCACAGACCACAGGTTTCAGGACTTCCACTGTCACTAGAAACACTCTCTGGACCCATGCTCATTACTTCTGTTATATGTTATAGGAACCACTTATTAGGATTTATCAGCATTCACTGTCCCCATTTTAACTCTGTATTACGATGGTCTTCCCACTTCATGTGCAGTAAAATACAGCATCTTACCTTCAAGGAAAAACACCATCCTTTCTCCTAGTAAGCTTTCAGGGCAAAACTGCACCAGGTAGCCCACCATCACCAGTCAAGCCAACTTGAGAAAGCAAAGCTACTCTTTTCCATTTGTATTTGACACCTTATTTAAATTTTCAGTCACTAGACAGCCACGTACTTCAAGTAGAAAAACTTACAATACATCATATTTCACAGTATCATGGCAGGGCATTTCTTAAGCAATCCAGGGATTCTCTGGAACTGTTCCTGTTAGGAAAGAGTATCACCAGACAGTGATTTGATTCACTTATGGAACACACCATTTAGGCTTGTCAGAGTCTCCAGATTATTATCTCCACCTTGGAGAAAATGAATGACTCCCAAATCTATTCAGCTCTGCTGCTATTTACATAAATTAATGATCAGACCTGTTACCTGCTCACTGAGCAGGGGCTTTCTATTGAAACAGAGTGGTCCTTTGCCTGCTTTTAATACACAGAGATTTCTGATTTTTTCCGTACTGGATTTTCCTGATTCCCCATGGCAGAAAACTAGTGAACTTGGTCCAAAAGTGGGAGGAAAAAGGGGGAGAAGGGAGCACTGTAACAGCTGAAGAACTCAACTGCCTCTGTAAAGGGAGAAGCAGAGCAGAGCAACAGCCAGATGGATACATGTCAGGCTCCAGGGAGAAGGTGTGGCTCCGTTGGCTTTGAATAAGGGGAAAAATGGAAAATTCCACTACGTGTCAGCTATTACTCTGGAAGGAGAACTGTCTGAGAATCCTATCCAAATTTCATGTAACAGCAATTCTGCTGAGGAGGAGTTTAACTCAGATGTAATATACTAGGGTCACAGTCTAATTCCCACGCACAAGTCGCTCTGTCTAGAAACTGCAGAGGATGCAACACTTATTTTAAGAAATCCCAGCCACAGAGACAAAACATATCTCCTTAAATGTAATAAGTGTTTGAAGAAACATTTTCCCTCTGCAAAGAAACGAATAAGGGCACAACATGAAAAAAAAAGGGAGAGATATAGACTCTAATTGAGTTTATTACCCCATACCACCACCCTGCCTAATGCCATATGCTAGCACGGAACTAGTACTGAAAAAGTGCCAGCTATGACCCACAAGAACAGAAAAGTCTGCACAAGAGGCCCAAGCAAACAAGATTAACTTGCACGACACTATGTTCTAGTGAGAGTCAGGATCAGCAATACATTTTAGTGAAGCTGGTGTCAAAGGCTCTGCTGAATAGAGAAGAAACAAGTACACAAATCTCACAGAGAGCAGGAGTTTAGGTTTTTAATCCTGTCTCTGACCCTGATTACCTGATTTTCATTTCAGCACCTGATCAACCTTAAGACAAGGACAGTAGGTCACATGTTTAGCATAAGAGACACAGCTTTCGTGTGCTGTTATTGCTGAAGCAGCTGGAAGATAAAGACTAAGAGGGTTAAGTGGTATTACTTTCATTGCAGACCTGGGCCACTTCTCCTAGAAAGTTGCAGATACCCTGGGCAGTTCCAGAAAATGAAAAGAGCTAGCTTGGTGGCTGGGTAAATGCAGCTGATGGTTGCTGTGTTGCTAGATTTATATTAAGCTGCCACAAGCTGACATAGAATCCAGCCTATTACTAACTTGTTGTGTAGGCAGTAGCACCTGCAGAGCACTGTTTCCAAAACAAGTTCTGAGTCCAAGCTCTAACTGAAATATCAAACTGGAAGTGAAAACTCAGTCCTCCCTTCACTTGCTCAAGTCACACAGAGCAATAGATTTGTTTGTGCTTCGATCAGCGGGTTTTGCCATTCTTGGAGAATGGAGGGTGGGGGAAAAGAAAGTGACAAGAGATGAAAGAGACTTCCAAAGGAACTCGGCAGGAAATCTTCTGCCAAATATCTTTGTTTCCAGTCCCAGTGCATGGATCCCTGCATTTGCAAACAAATCGGTCTGTACTGCTGAGTGAGAATGGGAATTTGGTCCCTTGCACCTACAGAAGCAAGGGCCTGCCCTGTGAGTGAGGGCACAGGGAAGGTTTCTTGAGCTCAGACTGACCTGCACATGGGGCTTCAGTTTCTTGAGCTCTGAATCGCATGCAGGGCTTCCTCCCTCCGGAGTATTTCACCATGGTATGTGAAAGCCAGCAAGACCATTAGTGCATGAAGAACCTCCACAGAGCCAGCATTGCAGTGTGCATCTCTTCCCCATGCCTTTCTGCACATCAGATTCTGCCTTAATCCCCAAGCATGTCACTGGTACCCAGTCAAAGACCCTCAATGGTGCTTAAAGGTGGGCTCTAAACTTAACGGATATTAAGCAACGTATGGCAGGAAACTTCTCCTGTCTTCTCACCCTCTCCCATGGAAGAGCTGATCGTACATGCTTGTTCAGCCCCCATAATAAATTATAGAAATGTATTTTGAAAAGATAAACTGAACTACAAACAGAAAGGAGGAGAATGGAAGCATGTAGCTCCAAGATGCATTCAACTGCACTTCCCAGTTCTCTGCCCACCCCCTGATCCTATGTCTGAGCAAGAAGAAATGGACTAGAGTGGAAGAAGTGCCTGGAACAGTGGGGAGCAAGGAGCTGCCTCAATGAGATCTCCACAGTCTAAGCAACTCACATCCCTGCCATGGGAGGCACCTGCCCAGCTGGCAGGTACATCCAGCATGGCTTCAAGAACCTACGGTCACTAGAGAAACATACAGAGTGGAAATTAACGACTGGCCAATGCACAACAGCAGTAGTTTTTCCTCATCACATGGCAGATGCATTTTGCTATGTTCTGTTCATAAATGCTTGGTGAAAAAAACAATCCACAGTAAAATCTCCAGTGATTTGGGATCAGCACATGAGAGCAGTTGTTCCATAAAAGGTAGGCATCTTACCCACATGTTCTCTGTGTCTGTAGCAAAAACATTTGAAGATGAGCAAGGCAAGTTTTTTCTCCTATGCTAAATTCACCTAGGTCAGATGTGGATTAAAATTCCCATCTCCCTCAGCAAATCAGTCACAGCAGGACTCCTCACCAGCACTATGTGGCCCTTTTAACCTGCTGTCTGCATACAAACCTTCAACAAAGTCGGAGGCCGTGTATACACGGTGCTTTGCATTGCCGACACCCTCTGGTTTGTTCAGACTCCCAACTCCTAATTCAATCACCTCCATCAACTCATCTCGCTTATCCTTCCTTACAGGTTTCTCTTCTGGGTGGCGTGTCAGCCCTGTCTCCAGTTGATACACCTTCTGCAGGGTAAAGCTCTCAAAGGGCACAGCCGCATACTCCGTGGACAGCTTAACACCGCTGTGCACCTCCGCTTTGTCTACTTGGGAACGCAGGAAAGCCAGCAGGTTAGCCTGGGCCTTCTCAGGGTTACTGTGGTCAAGCCAAACGTCCAAGGGGTCTGGGTACTGGTTCTGCATCTTCTTAAGCTGCTCAGTCCTGCCCTGGAGCTCAGCCTTCAACTGGGCAATTTGTTTCTTCAAGCTGACGATGTAATTGCTGTGTTGCTCTTCTCGCTCTTGCAGAACGGCTTCATAACCCTCCTTCACAGTCGGACTGTGCACCCTGGGCAAGGCAAGCTGCTGGTTGTCACCCTTGGGTGTACAAGCCAACATATAAACAATAGACATTGAGCAACAGGCCACCACCAGCAGGCCTACAAGTCGGGGGAGAAATAGAATAAATCCTCGTCGGAGCATCATATCTCAAAGAGCAGAGTCTAACCCCACACATGCAGAAGTTCTGACATCCATGAAGTGCCACAGAGGCCTCTGGACTTCGAATACTCTTACACAGATGCATGTATGTGCAGGAACTGACTTGTCAGCTCTCTTAAAATGTCTGCTTTGCCTCTATATTGAGTTCTCTCTGGTGTTTACCCAGCGGGACAAAAAGATAAGCTGTGAAGTAGATAGGACACCTCCTGATCCTCATGGCAACATGTGTGTTGCTGCAATGTGATCAGATGGTGGCTGATGGAGCCTGAGGATCTGAAAGACAAATGACAAAGACAGAATTTGGTCATTCAGTTCAGATCATTTAAAGTGTTCTAAGAATTTACCTTGTTTCTCAGCTGCTCTGGCATATCTCAGAGCTGTGAAGTGCTTGGGCCAAGACCCAAAAGATGCCTAGATCCTTATGTGGGAAACTCTGTATGAATGCCTTTAAAGTTAATAACATGACTTGGCTCACTGCCAATGAAAAACTAGTCCAGGCCTCAAAGTCTGCCATGCTTTGGAAATACTAGGAAGTGCCTAGTGGTGAGATGCTGATTTGTTCCGTTCATCCGAGCAATGATGGCTCTCCAAGCATTCTCACCTCTTGGAGCGTTCAAGTTTTGAAAGGAAGGCAGTCAGTCCCACAGCTACCACAGACTCTTTAGCTTCCAGGCATTTTTCCATGTTTTTCCAAAACACCAGGGGGTAAATACGGTCCATTTGAGCATATGAAGCCTGACCTTGAGCAGAAATTTGATAACCAAGAGACTAGAAACTGTTATCAAGGCCAATTAGTGCAATTAACATTGTCTGACATATCCTACCAGACGCTTCCATAAAAAGCGAATAACTACGAATAGGATTTTTTTAGGAATATTCAGATCAAGTCTTACTCAAAATCAGGGGAAGCTTTGTTTCTGTTGTAGGAGGATGTTCTCATTGTGCACCATTTTAACTTTTCAAGGCCCTCTTCTGTTTCTCATAACATTATAAAAATTTAGGCAACAATGAACAGTACTACTGGTTTTTTTCCATGTATACTCTCTGCCCAGGACTACAGACCACAGAGAAGGTTTAAGGAAAGATGGCTTAGGTATTTTTTAAAATAAAAGAACTTTAAATGGGGAAACATTATTATTTTTAATAAAACTTCCTCTAGTGTATGTAGAAACAGGAAAGAAAAATTAGATAATTGAACATGAATATGGATCTAGCTGTAAGCTACATTAAAACAATTGTGCTGAGAACATTAACAGTGGGATTTTTGAAATCCCTCAGTTTTGGCCCAAACCCATGCTGGTGCAAGGAACTTCATCATTTACTCAGCTGACTGTATACTTGGTGCAAGGTTGAGGTAACATCCTAGATTACATGGCGACACTGCACTGTTACACTCAAACACAATCAAATTAACCCTTCGATGCTCTCCCCTCAGATGCATGCATGACATCATGACACTCTTTTGACAACAACAGAGATTCACAGACCTTTCAGGCATACATCCTTAATGGTAGACCCTTAAGTAAAGACAGTTTAACTAAGAATAAGACTTTCAGAGTTATTTTCAGTTATTTCTAGTCCTGAGTCAAAGTCTTACATAGGACTTTTTAACAACGGCCACGTGACTTCCCCTCCTCTGTCTCGATTGATTATTACTCTATATACAGCAGTTATGCAGAGATATTTCTGATGTTTGAACTGTTATCATTATTTTATCAGTTTGCAGAGCTTCTGGAAAAAAAACCCAACTTTTAGAGTAGAAATTGAGTAGGCTAGAGTGAACTTTAAAAATAGTACTGTGTTTTTCTCAGAGTAACACTGAATGGCTATTATAGCATTTATAGGATTCTCCAGAAAATGTCAGCGTTTCCAAACGAAGAATTGCTGATTTTGAAGAAAATACTCAAGCAGCAGGAAAAAAAGGACAGGATGAAGTTGGTACTCTTACCTTTTTGGTGTGATCTTGTCTTTGGAACATCTTCATCTGCTACAGCTTCTTCTCAGCTTTTCAAAATCATCCCCTGTTTATCTCCCTTCTTATGCCCTTCCCATAAAACGGGCGTACTATGAAAAGCGCTGTCAACCTCGGAACACCTCTTCATTGCTTTCACATTTGTCAGCTGCCTACATCCTCAGTCTGTCTCCTGTGCGGTGAAAGGCTGTAGTGGAGACGCTTCCTATGGATGCACTATAAAAGCTGGCCTCCTGCAATGTAAAGGAGCTTGTCAAAGCAGGGAAAATTAATCTGGGCATTTCTAACTGTACAACAGATCTGGCTAGAAGACTGCAAGAAGGTAGTGTGCAGGGAGACAGGGTCAGGAAGTGGTGAGATGTAGCACATAAAACACTGCTGTGCTTGTACGCTTCACTTCACACAATTAGTCCATTGACTGAATTGGCAGAAGCTGAACATCACTGAAAGGATTAGTTGTGCTAACATGGCATAAACTGAAATTACATCTCAATGGCTTAGATAAACACACTATTTCATTTCTATAAGCAGCAACATATTCCAGTTTTGGGTAAAGAGCTCTTCAAATGTTGACCTTAAAATATATGTGTGTGTAGATAGTTATCTTCACTTAAACATCGTATGTCTCTCTTCAGGGTACTCTTTCTTTTCTATATAGTTTTCTGGTTTGTAATCTCACCCATCAAAGATGCATCTTTATAAACATTTCAGGACAGTAAATTAACAGAGCTATTTTGTCCTTTGAACCACCATTCTCCTAATAAGGAATTGAGGCCATGGATTTTCACCCTCTTCACAGGGATTTTACTGCCATGACTGGAGTTATCCTGATAACAAGCATTCATTGCTTGCCCTCTCTTGCTGGTCCTGTCTTAATAAATTTTACTGGTGGCTTCAGTGGCACTGCCTTACAGTGACTGACATTTAACTATACAGCTGTTACTGTACTACTATCTCATGGGCATGCTTGTGAAAGCAGTCCTGATCCATGTCAGTGCCAAAAAAAGCAGATTACTTTAAGTCAACACTGAAGGTGGTCATGGCTAAGGCATCCCAGCTGCACAGACAAGTACCAGAAAGCCAGGGACGGTAACTCCTCCTAACAACCGTTCTGTTGATTTCACCAGACCAACAGTTTCACACCAACTGAGAGAGAGCCTGAGATGAAGAGAAGACAAACTGAAATGTCTTTTTTTTTTTTTTTTCCAGGAACTGACAAAAACGCCTCTGTATTTCACAGCAGTCAGCTGCATCAAGTAGTGTTAGTCCCTTTGCAAAAAGAAGCTGTAACGAATATGCAGTGATTGGTCTGACAGCTGAGGAAAAGAACGGTAATGCTAAAAAAGTCTCCTATTGCAAAAACATCTTCAACTTCAGCTCAACCTGTTAGCCCAGCCAGAGGTCGGCCCAGCTCACAGAGGTGCTTTTCACTTGCTTTCCGGGAGCCTGGGCCCAAAAATTGATCCAAACACCGAAACAGATTCTGTCGTCACTGTAAGCACTGTGTAAACAACTCTGCACAGTGGAAGGTGGTGCACCCAATCACAGGGAGAGGCAAAACTTAAGAAAGATAGTTGGTTTGAAATTTTGGATGGTATGCACCCATCATTGTTCCTCACCAACATCTGTATTTTTAATGGACTGCAAAGTTACAGGAAATTTATGTCTGCACAGAAATGACAATGTATTTCAAGTCTGAATTTTTGACTCTCAAAAATCACACTGAGAATTTGTGCAGAAGAAAGGGACTCAAAATATCGCTGTATATCTATCTCCCCTCTGAGCTCCACAGTTCCCATGCTCTTCAGGTTGAGGACAGAAATGAATGGCAAAAGCATTTGCATAGTGACTGTATTTGCATAGGCAGTGATCTCTCAGCACATATGGCATGGGTAATGCCAAATAGTTCCACTTTTTCAAGTACTTTCTGCCACAACTTCTTATTATAGGTGTAACTCAGACTGGCAACTCCCATTTTATCTCACAAATCTTTTTTAAATGCCTTTTTTTTTTCTTTTTCCAATAGAGGCAGGAAATGGCAGAAGCTGCAATTAGATTTTGTGTAGGTGTTTGAAAATCTTCATTGAATAGCAGCACACGTCACAGGGAGATTTCACTAGAAGCATATTAATCTCTGAAATGAGCTGCAGGGAGGAGGAAACAGATGTTTCTCCCAGACTTTAAGTGCCTTACAAAAATAGAGAAAGACATTCTGCAGCCACTTGGCATTTGCCTTGAACTTTTTAATTATAAGGACTGTGCATAGCACTGCAGACAAATTAGTCTGCTTTAAATGCTAGGAACAAGATTTTTGCTCCCTCAGCTCCTTGACAGAAATTCAAGCCACTCAGCAGAATGGAACATGTCACGGGGATTAACACCTAGTTTCAAACAACAGTTTAAGGTGCTTGTGCACTTTGTGCAAAAATAAACTATATTTCTCCTCAATGCCAAATCATGATTTTTCAACTGCTTCTCAGCCCAGTTCATCTGCCCAGGGCTGAATTAAACAAAAGGCTGAATAAAGAAAAAAACCCTGTCTGATAAACTGACTGGGTGCACCTTCATAACCTTCCTATATTGTTCCATTAAAAACTCTATCACTGCTCCCTCTTTGGTTGACACTCACACATTCCAAACCAACTACTTAAAATCTTAACATATAGTTTGCAATTTTCAATCCAAATAAAGGATTGTTAAGAACTAGTGTCCAGAATGAAAATGCTAAATGCCAGTACTTGAAGACAGTAAACAACTTACTGTAAAGCTCTTCATTTCCTATTCTTTGATTTCAGAGTCATCTTCAACAGAAAATCTTACTTATATTGTCACATGTACTCTCAAAGAGAAAAGTCTCATTATCTAACCCTGCCCAAAGAAAGACAGTTATACTGTTCCCCTTGATAATGAACAATTACAGTCTGATCATCTTGCAAACAGGTTACAACACACATCTGTTAGAGGCTGACTTCAAAACAAGACAAGAAACCCTCAAAAGCATTAACGTTCCTGGAAATACTATGTCTTCTTGTTAGGGAACTGAGAAGTAGCTGCTTCATTCAAGAATTAGCTTACGTTAAATATATTGCTATAGGTTTCTAACTCTGAAAGTTACAAAACCAATGCAGAAGTGATAACTTTTGCCTTTGTTAGTACTCTGGACCCCACTGCTGCTAATTTAATTGAGTTCCTCTTGCCAAGGAAAAGCAGTAACATTATTTAATAGGACAACCTGCCATGCCCTTTCAGCTGAATTCTGAGGTCCACGTCTACTTTTGTTAGACCATCCACTTACATGTGGTCTCAATGCTCACGAAGGTGACTTTCCCAAAGACAGCCTAGAACAGAAATTGAGGCACTCTGAAAGCCTTCTGCTGGTATATGCAGTAAACATGCCAGAGTTGTTACAACTTTTACAGTAGCCATTAGTTTTCTACAGATCAATAACCAGCAATTGCAGAAGTCTGTATTAGGAATGTTATTATTTGTATGTATTTTACTCATATTTCCACTTTACTGCCACAATATACCACCCCTCTCTGTTAAACACATCCTCAGTACAACTTTTAGCTGGGAGTACTATAGGGCGCTTCCAAAACCCTTTACAAGATTTTCTGTAGAGAGTTTCCACCACTCTCTATATCCTTCAGTAGGCCATGTGACAGATGCATGCCTTGTCAAGCTCCTAAGAGAACATGCAGAGAAGAGAGGGCAAGCATGCACTGCTGCTTCAGAAATGCTCTCACAAAGACCATCTTCATGCTTCTTTGAGACAGAAATTACAATGCTTTTTCCCTGAAGGTCTTTCAGTATTTCCTGATTGAAATAAATAATAGGATAAATTTTGCTTATCCGTTTAATTCTGAACTTGGGAAAAAATGCTGTTATTTCACATTGAAATGTTTACTCAAGCACCCTCAGTGATTTACACAAGCAAAAGAAAACGGACTGCCACCACAGAAACAAGCAGTCATTCCTTTTAAGAACGAAGATGACCACAGTTTCACAAAAGAAATTCAGGGCAGCAGGAGCAAGGCCTGTAAAAATGAAGGGATCTACACCCATGTAGGGACACACCATGAATGTTTGTGGATTTAGACCCATCTCTTCATGACCAAAATATTTTCTTGTACAAAGTGCACACTACTGTCACTCTGTGCCAGGAGCCCTAAGGATTCTGCCAGATGTACATCACAGTACCACAGCCAGACTTCCAATGAAATCTGAAGCCCAGTATATGCACACTCTTGATGGTCATGAATCACTGAAGGTTTAGCACCTATCTAACTAAGCAAGAGAGTTGTTTATCCATTGCTAAAAATGAACAAATGTGCATGACTAAGTTGTGTTCAGAAACAGGAAAGCCTAGCTGGGCTGAGCTGCAGGGCGGAAGGTAGTTTCTGTGTGTCACAGTATTTATCTAGGACTGCTTTAGTCCACGCTTATAAAATCTCTCATATGTTTAGCTGCCATCAGCCCAACCCTTCAGCTCCAACTGCACAGTGAAAGCCTGCTGCTTTGAGAAAAGCTGTTAGGTGATGAAGTACAGTAACAGTGAATTAAGGTATCTATCCTATCAAAGTCCTTGTAAGGTAAAAAATAGAGGTTTAAGGTGTCTGAACAATCCAGCCTGACCTGGAGATTACATCTTCCTCTCCTTGCCAGAAATCCCTGGTACAGCTAGAATGCCCTGTACCAAGCTAGATGTGTACTTGAACTTCATTAACTCCAGCAGAGCTGGCAGCAGAAGAGGTTTCCTCCCTCCTGAGTCCAGTATGTGGGAACTGAGAAGAGATATCTGGCTCCCACAAGTCTAATGTTATATTCTTTTGGTAATGCAGAGCCCTTAATTTTGAGCTATTTGTACCTGAAATGAAATTTACTGGGTAGTGTGGTATCAATACAGTGCTTCAAATAAAGTAAATAAGAGTAAGGGTGACAATAGAAAAAAACATCTCAGTAGTCAAGGTATAGGTAGATTAATTAGGCTGAACAAGAGTTATCAGGACAGGGACTAATTTTGCTGACCAAGATTACTGTTCGGCTATGGTTTACATTACAGAAGAAAACCAAGTTCTAAACTACAAACTAATAACCAGGATGCCAGAAAACAACTGCAGCATGGTTCAGTATTAGACAACTTACCCAAGCTCCAAACACAGCTCTAAATTATGCAGCATTAACAGCTCATGTACCAACAACCCCCAAGCTCCACTGATCTGCATTTCCCTATCAGTCTGGTCTGTACTGATGACAGGAAGAAGCCAGGCTCCTGATTCAGCCCCATTTCCTTCCTGCTCCAGGTTAGTGCTTACTATGAAACAAGACATGCCACAAGGTCCCGTTTAGTTCATCACCACTGTTTCGATATGTGATTTTTGTCAAAGACAAAAATTTCCTTAATATACCAGAAAAGAGTCTCCTAGCAATTCTTTGAAAAGCCCAAGCTCTTTCAGTTGTTTCAGTAAAACAGTTTTTCTCTTTCTAGCAAAACTTTCCTTTTTTTTTTTTTTTTTTTTTTTTTTTTTTTTTTTTTTTTTTTTTTTTTTTTTTTTTTTTTTTTTTTTTTTTTTTTTTTTTTTTTTTTTTTTTTTTTTTTTTTTTTTTTTTTTTTTTAATTTTGGGCTTACACAATACTTGAACCTCACCATTTTCACCTTCATCATTAAACTAGCCAATTCTTTATTATGGGAACTTGAAAAGATAAATTACAGCAAAGTCTCTGCAGAAAAGGTCTAGGCAGAGAGGAGAAGAGAGGAAGGTTTCCTATGTTTCTTATTGTACAGACTTCTATCTACCTGTCCATGAAATTCTTCTTCCAAAAAGGAATTGAAAAAAACCCTGAGGAAAATCAGAAGGTAAAGAACTATCCTGCAAAATACAGCTATCTTCAATTGACTTATTCAGGTCAATTGATTTCATCAGAATGAATATATTTATCTTTTTATGATACTTTATCACTTATATGAATTTATTTTTAAATAAAATATTTCAATAGGTTGACAATGCCTACTTTATTTTAACTTAACAAATCATACTGCTTCAAGTTTCCACTTCATGACAGGTTTTGTGGGTTTCTCTGAAGATGGCAGACTGCACACAGGCACACATAAAACTGCTTTTGGTCAAATGGCTCTAGGAAACATTATTCTTTTAATTTTATGAAAAACGTCATCACATTTCTATATCCTTGAGTCAAGTAAACCAAGCCACATTTTCAAGTGTTAATGAGACACCTGCTCAAAGTTACTTCAGTTTCTAGGTTTTCATCTCTGATCCTCAAATCATATTGCAAAAGGGATCTAGGCTTTCAATTTCTTTATAAGCTACCTCCATTCAAACAATCAGTCTGATATACTACTTCTCAGCTGTATGATATATTAAATTACAGCCATATATGTAATTTCTCATTGGTCATCATGAAATTTCAGTTCCCTCATTGACTATATTGGTAGTTGGGTTTAAAACTGTAGTTTATTAAGGAGATTTTAACTGCAGTTACTGCATAGTTGTCAATAGCTCTTAAAAACCATCCATTCAGCCAGAAACACATTAAATGTTAACAGTTCACGCAAGAAGCACAGAGATGATTGATAAGTAAAGCCAGTTTCCTTTGCCAGTAAAAGCTATCTATATTTTCCCCTTTTGTTACACGAGAGAAGTACACCCTGAGTTCAGGTCAGCATTTCCTGAAAAGTTCCAAAGAGCCTACCCCTTGGAACAACTTCAGGCTTCAATCAGAAGCAAAACATATTTCATGCAAAGCTGTGAAATAACACACACAATATGAACTTACTCTATATTTTCCTCACTGTACCACAATGGTGTCTAGCTTGGTTTGATTTATGTACCAAAGTTGACGCAAACCAAACCCTTTTTTTTTTTTTTAAGGATAGTTTTTTTTGTAGGTTTTTTTGTTTTGTTTTGTTTTGTTTTGTTTTGTTTTTTAAGAAGAGAGTTTCCTGCAATTAGGTACAAAGCTTTTCAGAAAACAATAATAGGGGAAAAAAAGTATAATCTCACAGCCTACAAGAATATTTGAAGGAAAGAAATTTCCTTATGAGATGAAGCTTCATTCTACTGTGTCTTAGTTTCTCTACATATGGAAATGCAAATGATAGCATTATTTTTTATTGCAACAAAGATTGGCTAGAATGTGTGCTGGCACAACTACATAAGCTTTGAAATAAAAATAATCAGTTGCTGCTGTGCCTTTACAGATTCCTCCCTTCCCTTCCTTTTAATACAGATTTCTGTAGAATATTAAAATCATACTATTTTCAACAAGAACCTGTAGCAGTTAAACTCAGAGAAAGATATTCCTGCCTATCTTCTAATCCATAGAAAAGGAAATGTGACTGTTTTCTGTAGTCTCTTACAAGTGTGCATTGTCCTATTAACTTCTCTGAAGGGTTTAGTGTAATCATGCAACACATTCTGGATTACAGGTCTAAAAATGTAAATTCCTTACAGTGATAACCAACTTCTATTGATTTCATTGTTAATAACCTATAACACTCAGCTGAGGAACAGATATAGAGTTATAAAACCATTTTTATCATAGAACAGTTTGGGTTTAGAAGGGACCTTAAAGTTCTAAGGGACCTAGCTCAACCCTCTGCCACAGGCAGGGACACCTTCCACTAGATCAGGTTGTTCAAAGCCCCATCCAACCTGATCTTGAACACTATAGTGGATGGGGCAGCCACAAGTTCTCTGGGCAACCTGTTCCAGTGCCTCACCACCCTCACAGGGAAGAATTTTTTCCTAATATCCAATCTAAATCTACTCTCTTTTGATTTAAAGCCATTCCTCTTTGTCCTATCCTTACAGGTCCTTTCTACAAAGTCCCTCTCCAGCTCTCTTGTAGGCTCCCCTCAGGTACCAGAAGGTGCTATAAGATGTCCCCAGAACCTTCTCTTCTCCAGGCTGAACAATGCCAACTCCCTCAGCCTGTCTTCACAGGAGAGGTGTTCCAGCTCCAATGAAATACCCGAAGGATTCTATATTTCTTTTATCATTAAATCTCCACTACTTCCTTTTTTTTATTTAGTTCTATTACCACAGAACAAGGGTTCCACACGGCCTATTAGAGATGGCAATGAAATGTCTCACTACAAATGTCTCTAAAACAATAACCGTTCTCCTACTGATGTGAAAGCATCTCCTTTTCCTAGCTGCAATG
>NW_020955579.1:155762-157112 GCF_003031625.1 Empidonax traillii
TTTTTTTTTTTTTTTTTTTTTTTTTTTTTTTTTTTTTTTTTTTTTTTTTTTTTTTTTTTTTTTTTTTTTTTTTTTTTTTTTTTTTTTTCTGGTTTTGTTTTGTTTTTTAAGAAGAGAGTTTCCTGCAATTAGGTACAAAGCTTTTCAGAAAACAATAATAGGGGAAAAAAAGTATAATCTCACAGCCTACAAGAATATTTGAAGGAAAGAAATTTCCTTATGAGATGAAGCTTCATTCTACTGTGTCTTAGTTTCTCTACATATGGAAACCTGCCTGCAAATGATAGCATTATTTTTTATTGCAACAAAGATTGGCTAGAATGTGCGCTGGCACAACTACATAAGCTAATGAAATAAAAATAATCAGTTGCTGCTGTGCCTTTACAGATTCCTCCCTTCCCCTCCTTTTAATACAGATTTCTGTAGAATATTAAAATCATACTATTTTCAACAAGAACCTGTAGCAGTTAAACTCAGAGAAAGATATTCCTGGATCTTCTAATCCATAGAAAAGGAAATGTAGCTGTTTTCTGTAGGCTCTTACAAGTGTGCATTGTCCTATTAACTTCTCTGAAGGGTTTAGTGTAATCATGCAACACATTCTGGATTACAGGTCTAAAAATGTAAATTCCTTACAGTGATAACCAACTTCTATTGATTTCATTGTTAATAACCTATAACACTCAGCTGAGGAACAGATATAGAGTTACAAAACCATTTTTATCATAGAATGGTTTGGGTTTAGAAGGGACCTTAAAGTTCTAAGGGACCTAGTTCAACCCTCTGCCACAGGCAGGGACACCTTCCACTAGATCAGGTTGTTCAAAGCCCCATCCAACCTGGTCTCGAACACTGTAGTGGATGGGGCAGCCACAAGTTCTCTGGGCAACCTGTTCCAGTGCCTCACCACCCTCACAGGGAAGAATTTTTTCCTAATATCCAATCTAAATCTACTCTCTTTTGATTTAAAGCCATTCCTCTTTGTCCTATCCTTACAGGCCCTTTTTACAAAGTCCCTCTCCAGCTCTCTTGTAGGCTCCCCTCAGGTACCAGAAGGTGCTATAAGATGTCCCCAGAACCTTCTCTTCTCCAGGCTGAACAATGCCAACTCCCTCAGCCTGTCTTCACAGGAGAGGTGTTCCAGCTCCAATGAAATACCCAAAGGATTCTATATTTCTTTTATCATTAAATCTCCACTACTTCCTTTTTTTTATTTAGTTCTATTACCACAGAACAAGGGTTCCACACGGCCTATTAGAGATGGCAATGAAATGTCTCACTACAAATGTCTCTAAAACAATAACCGTTCTCCTACTGATGTGAAAGCATCTCCTTTTCCTAGCTGCAATG